>NC_047591.1:22729778-22849778 GCF_011004845.1 Esox lucius
TCAATGGACTGAATGAGGACTGAATGAAGACTGCCTATAACGCCTATCGATGCCTGGCCAAGGATCTGGATGCTTACGCCATGAACCCAGAGATGACAATGGACAGCATTGGCAATCTGCATGGCGGAGTAAGCCATGACCAGGATTTGATGAACAGCCACAGCCCCCATCACAATCGGAACGCGGGGGCTTCCTTGCGGTTACATCAGGATTTGGCTGCGGCATCGTCGCGGTCAGCTATGGTGTCCAGCATGGCAACGATTCTGGACGGGGCCGGAGAGTACAGACCAGAACTGTCTCTTCCCCTCCATCATGCCATGAGCATGCCGTGTGATACGTCCCCGCCCGGGATGGGCATGAGCGGCACATACACCACGTTAACTCCACTTCAACCCCTACCCCCCATTTCAACCGTCTCGGACAAATTCCACCATCCGCACCACCACCATCACCACCATCACCACCAGCGTCTCTCTGGAAACGTAAGCGGGAGTTTTACGCTGATGCGGGACGACAGGGGTTTACCAGCCATGAACAACCTCTACAGTCCCTATCATAAGGACATGACCGGGATGGGTCAGAGTTTGTCCCCGCTGGCCAGCAGCCCTCTTGGCAACGGTTTGGGCTCCATTCATAACACCCAGCAAAGCCTTCACAACTATGGCACACACGGGCACGACAAGATGCTGAGTTCCAACTTCGATGCCCACTCTGCCATGCTGGCCAGGGGGGACCAACACCTCTCGCGAGGCCTCGGTGGCCCCACGGCAGGTATGATGCCGCATTTGAACGGGATGCACCACACCGGGCACCCGGGCCACCCTCAATCCCACGGGCCTGTGTTGGCTTCCAACCGGGACAGACCGCCCTCCTCCTCGGGACAACAAGGTAACAACTCGGGGCAGCTTGAAGAGATCAACACCAAAGAAGTAGCACAAAGGATCACGGCCGAACTGAAGCGGTACAGCATCCCTCAAGCGATATTCGCTCAGAGGGTGCTATGTCGCTCGCAAGGCACCCTTTCGGACCTCTTGAGGAACCCCAAACCATGGAGTAAACTTAAATCTGGACGGGAGACCTTTAGGAGGATGTGGAAGTGGCTGCAAGAACCCGAGTTTCAGAGGATGTCGGCCCTACGGCTTGCAGGTAAGACAAGGTATCTTCAATAAAAGACCCTTCTCCGCTGCTGGTTGCTGCCTGCCTGCTCGTTGTAAGGCAAAAAAAACAACACTAAACCCGTATTATTTACTTACTTATAAGACGTTTATATATATAATATGTATATATGTGTATAAGTTCGCATGTATATATATTTTTGACCCTCACTATTAAAAAGCGTAGATAAATTACATTTATTTCAAATTACATTAGTAGTATTGTTATTATTGATCCATAATAACAATCGATATCAGTGACAAGGTCAAACGGTCTCCAGTATTATATATATTAAATATAAATCTATTTAAATATATTCATATTTTAAACATTTGTGCCAAAACGTTTGAGGAATTCTCTTAAAATTTTTAACAAGCAAGTTGTTCTGGTGAAGTCTGGCTATACTTCTTTTCATTTCGACATGAGATTATTGAATGCAAAGAAAATCACAGTTTTTCAAGACGTGCAGCACTAATAACAGCGTCAGTAGGCCTATATTAATTAGAAATATCCCCCAAAAAATATCTTAACAGCATAATTATAGACACATTTGCCATTAGTTTGTATATACTGGATACTGTGTTTTGAAACAGACATTCTCACACCTGGAGTAAGTAGCCTTGGAGTACTGTGCAATGCATTGCTTTGACTTTTCCTAAACGTGGAGCGAGAGGTTCAGAGAAATACGGGGAGAGACTGAGAATGTTAGACGGTTGTTGATTGTCGCCCCCCCCCCCCCCCCCTCCAATCAAAGCCTGAGGTGCGTTTTAAAGCGGGGTAAATACATGTAAGGTCTCCGTATGCTAAGGCTCGTTGCCCCCTCTAGCGAGAACAGACAGAAAGGCTAGACCTGGGTTTTCTTTTGTTCGGTCAAGGCGAAAAGAAATTGACCCTGTCTTCCGTTGGTCCCCTTTCAGAATTGAATGTTGATTACTGAAATATCTTTCTTGTTTCCTGCACTGTTCTTACGATCACCCCCCCCCCCCCCCCCACATATATATATATATATATATATATATATATATATATATATATATATATATATATATATATATATACACACACACACAATCTTAAAATTTCATGAAATACTCGAATACTTTTAAACAACCAAAAAAAATAGGTTATTGCTTCAATAAAGGGTATTTATTCATCACTGGTCACTTACTCGATAGGTTACCCTAAATATTTTATAGACATATAAGTGTCCTGGTCGAAGTTAACTGTGTACAAATCGAAGGGGGTTTTCCCGGATACACCAACTGCTAAGAGTGTATTAATGGCTATTTCCATTTGAACGCAATTCCAAAAAGGGCATGATCTAAAATGCAGCCTGATATAACACCAAAACAACTACAACATCAGCGATCCTTTATAGATTACATTCTCAAGGTATTGATCAGCAGGCTGATAATGACATTTGACGAAGCTGTATCCAATGTCTGATATGGTGTAGATGGGAAGTTATTGAGTTTCTCTGTAACATATTTGCTTTAAATGTGCAATAAATTCCAGGACTGCATGCAGCGAATGTTGATATTGAGCATTTTTCATTTTCTCAATAGTTATGGAACAATGACTGCCAACACTGGCAGCCTGTACGTTATAAGGAAAGGCGTTGCAGCTTTCCTCGGTTCCTCACAGCAGCAGCATCTTAGCTTACAGATGGCGGTCACTCTGCGGCCATGCAGCTCAGGGCTTTGGGGGAAGGTATTATGTGATCGGCTAGGCTGGAAGCGAGGCAGCAGCAAGGGAATTGAAAAGAAGAACAGAAGCTGCGCGACTCAATGAATTATTGATAGAAATCTCGGCGTGACCCACAGCTCGAGCACAAAACGTCACCTTGTCGCGGGTTAACCAGTCAAAATGTGGACCAGTGCGCGAGGCTTTTGTTTGCCGTTGGAAAAAGCAGGTGTAATAGAAAAAAAATAATATCACCTATTGAATATACAAAAGCCTCGCGCATACAAAAATGTATAATGTGAAAGATGCGTTATAAATTCCATTTCATAAATAAGCAACGCTTGTTTTCTCTCCAATTAATAATCTTTATAAAAAATATATAGCCTAGGTTTGTATGAGTATCAATATTCAATACGCCTATAGGCAATAACAACAATTTCAGTAGCTTGAGGTCGTGTAGGCCTCCTAATTATTTGATCCAACATTTCTACAGAGAGAACAAAAAGGGTCCAGGTGTCCTTTCGCTGCAGGGTTTCTGCAGGGAATATGGCCTTGTCTCGGCTTCATTAGTTTGGTCAAATCAAACGTGACACTTGACTTAAGCTTATTCCGTGGCCACTCACACCGCTGCATGCAATCAGGCAGTCCTGGTCCTGCTTGACACCTCCAGGTACCTTTCACGGACCCAACAACATTCCCCATTACAGCTAGCCTTGCCTAGATCATTGATATGCCGCTCACAGTCCAGCAGAACTAACTATATTCACACAGGGTAGTCGTTATGAAAGAATTCTCGCCTTTTCAGACCGGACAGTTTGCTGTTATGAGTCCTGACTATAGCGTTAACGAATGAGTAGATATGCAATAATAAATATACTAGTCTATAAACAAGTAACAAAAAATAGACATAATAATACCACTTTAGTCCTATTTCAATAGTTAGGTCTATTGCGTGGAACAATCAAATACATAAATTATGAAAATTCTACATTTTAGTCATTTTACAGACGCTCTTATCCAGAGCGATGTACAGTAACAGCAAACATTTTATAAGAGCAAGGTGAAACAACCATGCAGTTTAGTAGTAAGTGGAGTACAATCAATGAATTAGTTATTGACAAAGATATGTGCTAAAAAGAAAACCATACAAAGAATAAGCATAAAACACGATAAGTTAACAAAAGACATCAGAGTTGGTGGGAGTTAGTCAAATCTATTGTATTGCGATTTACGTAAGCATAAATATGCTGTAATGGTAGAACTACACAAAAATCTTGTCCCATCGTTTTTGTCGAATGCAAAATATTTTTACTACGTTTTTAAACATTCTTCTGGCGTCACTCTGACATTAAGAACCAAATCGAAAATCAGCATTTGAAAGAAGCAAATATTACAAATCGAATTTAACATAATATGTAATACTAATTACGTATGAATTACAAATACACATTTTAGTAATGTATAAGGCGCAGAAAAAAATAGTAAATGAACAAAATCAAAGCTCGAACATCAGACACATTTGGGCTGTGCGTGCATGCACAATTTGTTTATTGTCACTCCTGTCAGTCTTTCGGCCGTGCGGTTGTGTCACTTTTTCAAACAAATCTGTTAGGCAGTATGGATCTGGATCGATAGCGATAATCTCCACAAGATTAAAAGGGCATTAATGCTGGCAACAATAACACAAACGTGTGGACCCAAATCGCATTGATCCGCGGAACCTGAGCCGGAGCCGTTCCAGTAAAGCTGACGACGCAACCATGCAGGGCGGTGATACCTTCTTCCCAGCACTGGAGCTATCTATGCAGCTCTCTGACGGCTAGAACACTCACGTCCACCTAGCTGTTCCCAGACCTAAGAGAAAACTGCCTTGTCCCGTTGGCTTGACAGTGCACTTTGAGAGAGACTGACCTGGGATATGAGCGAGAGTAGACTATTGTTGCAATCCAAAATGAAGTGTTTTAAATATGATTTGCGGGTTATTTGATGGGTACACCGACAGAAGCACTGTGCGGGATTTCAGCTCGGGCCTGCCTGTCACGTAGACTTCATGTGTTTGCATATATGCTCATATTTGTAGGAACTGTCTTCCAGAAACTGTAAAATTAACAAGTGACAAATGAACAGTCGACATTATTAACCTGTGATTTATTGGTTTTGGTATATATATATATTATTTAAATCCACAAGACAGGCAATGAGTGTATGCGGTTTCTGTCTTGTACGCGGAAGGCAATTGCAGTGTAATGATGACGATGTTGTAGGCTAAACCTACCAGGACTGGAGAACTGATTACCCCACCAAGACCTCTCCTTGTGTGCCTCCTCCCCTACAGGTGCCAGTAGGGAGCACGCCATGATTGGGTCAAATGGAGTACAATGTCAGACACTGACTACATTGTGCACAGGGACCCAAAACTATGGTATGTCAAAAACAAAACCAACATGTAGTAATTCTGGGGACAGACACGAATGCACCCAGTGTGATGTGTAGTTAGTGGATGTTTTTTAGGGGGGGGGGGGGGGGGGGGTGTATCTAGGGATGTTAATGGATTGAAAAGGCTTCCTGGATATTAGATTGGATATATTAAGTATTGGATTAAATGTTTATATTGGATTGGAGAGATCCAATTGTGGATAATGGCCTTCATACGCCGGTTTAATCCATTTAAATGAAACACATGCCTACTTAAGATTTTAATAAAAATACACCATTTATCCAGATATTCACCAGTTGTTTAGAAAGTTGAAGGGATTACTTTTGTTTTGTCAGGTAATATGTGCATGGATTCTCTGACATGCTAAATCAGCCACTGAGTTGATTAGTTCAGTCAGCTCTGGGATTAGAGATTAGCCCATGTTGTAAACGACCATATCAGTGTCCGCCTATCTCAATGTATTTACTTTTGTTTTCCAGCCCAGGTCAAGATAGCAAGAGGCTGAGTAACTGTATTTCTGTCCAGTTAAAGCATCAGCCATTATATAATCTGCTAGTTTGGTCGGCCTGGACAAACAGTCCAACAGTGTTTCTCTCTATCATCTTGTCATGCCAGGGCTGTCAACACACAGCTTGTGTAAAGGGCAAAGTTTACCCCCCCAGCACTCTTCTTCTAAAACCAGAAGCACACTGACTCACTCATGATCACATTCAAGCCTTATCAATAGACAAAATCCCTGAACCAAAACCAGGATTGGATATGTTAAATTAAGCAGTAATCAGACTAATAAACTTTTCAGAATTGAATTGGTTTGATAATTCCAAGGTATCTGTCATATTTGATTTTATGTGCTAAGATGCTGGACAGTTTGATCGATATGGGTTTGATGTATTGTGCTGTTTGTGTTTGGAGTATCAGTTGGCTTTATTTCTGTATCATGATGAGTATTAAGATACCATAGATGATGAAACTGGATAACATTGCAGTTTTCTGTCATAGGAAATCACACAGCAGCGTTGGAACGGTTGTTTCTAAGTTTATCCTTGTGTGTGTGTGTGTGTGTGTGCGCGCGTGTGTGCGTGCGCCCGTATTAGTGTATGTAAAAAACCCTGATGGCTGATAATAGGTTATAGGCGCAGGGTTTATATTTTATTTGACAAAAATCCCTCAGAGACCATTTCCTCATCAACGCAGTGACATCACTGGATATCAATGCAAGGTAGTTGTGATTGGTTGTTTCAAAGGGCTAATAAAATTGTCTGGCCGCAGACCTTTGGACCTATTGGCTGGCTGTCTGGTGATGTCATCACCACTGTGTGAGGACAGTGATTCCCAGATAGGCTGCTAGGCTCCCACCATTATCACATTGATTAGAGAATGAGATTAAACACAGTGTGTGTGTGTGTGTGTGTGTGCGTGTGCGTGTGTGCGCGTGTGCATGTGTGCGCGTGCGTGTGTGCGTGTGTGTGTGTGTGTGTGTGTGCGTGTGTGCGCGTGTGCGTGTGTGCGCGTGTGCGTGTGTGCGCGTGTGCGTGTGTGCGCGTGCGTGTGTCTGTGTGTGTGTCTGTGTGTGTGAGTGTGCCATACATAACGCGGAGGAACACTATATGAAAATGTCACTTAGACTCTTAATGCAAATAAGAGCAAAAGAGCACAACTAAGAGCAGGAAGTGTCCAGCAGCCAGATTTTAGCAGGGATAGGAAGTTAGGAAGTGTTGTTGGCAGGAAGTGTTAGCCCGTACCATCTTCCTTTATGCAACCCTCTCGTCTCGGACAATAAGCCAATATCCACCATCCACTAGGCGATCGAGTTGAGTGTGGAATGCAGTGTTGGCCCTGACCTCCAGTATCCACAGCGTTTGGGGCAGAGCACAGGGCCTCGGTGTAGGGCGGTTGATGTGAAGTAATGAATGCATCTACCTGCGTCTGTCTTGTAATTAGTTTTTACTATTTTGCTGTTCCTGAAATTTACAGAGACGGCCTTGATGTAGCTGCCCAGATGGCAAACGCCTTGTTATGAACATGCTATGCCACGCCCACAGCGTTTGAGTCTACCGTCCCAGTACAAGGAGTTTAGATCAGAGATCTTCCAAAAGGATTTCTAGACTGCAAAAAGTTTCTGATTGGTTCCTGAAAACTCCGGGTTGGGCTTGATCCAGAACACAAGAGGGGGAAAGCAACATTTCAAAACATTCTTGTTTGGCTTTGAAACTGTAAATGGTTACAACTTTTACACCTTTAATTCTGATATCACCTAAACAACTGCATCAAGTTGGGGACTGAAATATGAGGAGACGCAGGAGTGCAGTGAATGACTTCCTTTTGATTTGTCAGGCAGGGGAAATAAAGAGATGCTTTTAAATCCGAGAGAGCAAGTGGACCAGGAAGAGCAGGCAATGTATGGTATTCTAAAAACTTTCCAGATACCTATATAAAAGCTGATAAAAGTGACGACTTTGTTCTGCTGTATTCTGGCCTGTTGGGTTTTCTTACAGGGGTTGGTTTGTGTCTGAACAAGAGAAGACATCATTACTGCTTATGTTTTGTGGTGGAATATTGATCTCCAGTACAGCGTCCACCTCTCCATGTCACCACTCCAGCTCCCTCCTCTTATGAACACACAAATGGCTTCCCCAATGGCACCCTATTCCATATTTAGTGCACCACCCTAGGGCTCCAGGGAGGTGGGTCGTTAGCTGTGTCAGGAATGTTGTGCGGAGCACCTCTGACACACCGTCACAATGAACATTTGTTATGTGTAGAAATATAATACATGTAAATAATGTCACAGGGCCTTCTCTTTTCTTACAGCTGTTTACAAAGACATGTTAGTCTATAGCTAATCAGGGCTCTTTTAAAGTCGGGGGAGGTTAACCCTAACCCTAACTTTTTTTTTGTGGCGAGCAAAGTAGAGGCCTCTCTCCGTTCTGTCATACATGTTCTCTGTGATACTTGTCCAGTCCAGCTCCTTAGATCGTTTAAAAGCCCCAGCCTCACTTGTCTTCTAATAGAGCTCAGTTTTAGGCTTTAAGACATGTAGTTATATTGGAGGACCGGAGCGTACAGCCCAGTGTACGCACATTTCAAGAACTTTCTAAACATCGCCATATTGATACGGTTAATATAGTGCTGAATGACTCCCAGTGTTTCATGTAGTCGACTCTAACTCCAGCCATCAGCTTCATAGGAGTCGATTCCCTCTCGTTGCTATAGCCAGTACCCACAATGCACCTGTCTAATAAACTGGGTGATTGATTACCATATTGAGCCGTGTGCACCACACCAGACAAAATATTAAAGGTTAAACAATTTTCTCAGTGAGGATGATGAAGGGGTTAAATACCCTGCTGGTTTATTTAAATGAGGCTGTGTTGGTTATTTAACCGTAACGCGCCAACATTTAATCTTCTGCTTTTTTCCATTCTAACACTGACTTGGCTTACTGCAGCTTTGTTGAGGAGAAAATGTACTTACTTTCAGTGGTCTGTGTGGTTATCCGCCCCTGCTGCTCTATGTTAAGATGAGGGCACTTTGGATGAAAGCATCGGCTAAATGTAAATTATTTTTCATGGTGAATATATATTTAACAGAACCAAGACTCCGTGCTGAAGTTAACACTGCAGAACCCATAATCAACTTGTTTTGGGGAATGTTGGAATTGAGGTCCTAGACCCCAAAATGTCCCCAAACTGTAAACCACGAGAAAACAATTAATGTAAAAAATTGTTCCTATTCCCTTTTATACAAGTAATCTTTTGGCATAAATGTTAGGTTCAGAGAAAAATGTGCAATTGTAGTTAGGGTAATAATAAGGTTTAGTGTTAGGACTCATGGTTAAGTTTAGGGTTAAGGTTAGGTTTGGGGCATTATGATTAGGGAAATGCTTGTGTGTCTGCCCAACTGGTTAGTGTTATTGCTGGGTTTCCATTTATGCCCCTTTATGATAATGATTGTTTTTCCTGTTTCCTGTTTTGAATTTACTCCCATTTAACAGCATCACAACAACAGGTGACTACATGTCCACTGCATGTTTCGAGGAGCTGTGAGGAGCTCTCTAAATAACTAAATGAGGATTATACTTATTTAGGTTTTGGTTCACGGTGCCTGGTGTTTTTAGTTGGACACAGCCTTTTGGGTAATTTGGTAAATTGATGAAAATCATGGATATTAATTAATATCTTACCTAATATACTTACCTTTATAATAGGCCTGTGTTACATTTTTGGGTATGAATTAAGATGGCTATTATAAACGTAGCCTATATAGTCTGTTTAGCCTGCATTAAGACACACTAACGCTGTGATGTGGTGTGGATCTACTATCTATTTGATTGGCTTCTATTGATATGGTTGGCTTTTCTTGTCGGGATTATTTTTATAAAATGATCACGTCAACATTTGAAGTTGATATTTTAATGACATTTCCAATTATGTTTTTGATATTAAGAGCGGATAAAGTTTTGTGATTTCAGGAGAAAAATATCCCTTCTAGTTTTACTGGAGGCCCAAGGTTATCCATTTGCATTGTATGTGATATGAATCATAAAACACAGTAAATGGAGACATAATACATCATTTTCACTTTAAAAAATATATTGATCCTCAACTATTTATATATGGCTTTAAAATTGTAATCTTCCAGGCTGAGAGCGTATGAATTTCACCAGACCCCGATAACCTGCAGATAAGACATGACACTCACCATTAGATTCTCATTAGATGTAGCCCGTGGCGTCTGTTATTTATATGCGATAGGGGTAGAAAATAATTAAACGAATGCGCGCTTGACTCATAGCTGTAGGAAACGCGGCCCGACATGACAAGGGTGACAGCTATTCGGCTTGGCTAAGATGTGCTCTCACTCTTAACTGGCGGATATCCCTACAGCCATACACTTGTATTGGCCGTGTGTGGTTGGAAACACAGAACTGATATACATGTGCCAAATAGATAGGATGAACCGCGGGCAACAACAGCTGTCATCCCTCTGGTAAAAGTGGAGGGAAGCCTACTTTATTGATCCTATTGATTTAACTTTACCCTTAAAGAAAAGCCCCAAAGTGAACTCCCCTCTCCATCTCCTCTGGAAACACTAGGCCTATAAACTATAACCCTCTCTGAAAATATAATTGCGTTTTTGATTCTACTGTAACCTGTCAGAAATGAAAAGTGTGTGTGTGTGTGTGTGTGTGTGTGTGCGTGTGCGTGTGAGTGCGAGTTGGTGGGCATGTTCTGTCCTTTGCTCTGAGATTCCTAACCGCCGTCTGGAAAGAACCTTTTTGTCACTGATTGGAATGTGGACTTTAACAAGTTGAAGTGTCAAGAGTATTTTTTTTCGGGCACCCTGGGCTAGCGATTGTTACAAGACCAGGGTATTCAAGGATCCTGTATATTTTTCTGTTCTACCTGACAGTTAGTTGCACCCACCTGGTGTCCCGTGTCTAAATCAGTTTCTAATACGTTCCTGATTAAAGGGGGGAAATAATACTCAGTGGAACTGGCTTTAAGGTCCAGATCTATATTTCAAGGTTATAAGAGATACTTGCGTCATCACATGAAAACGTCGGTTTGGATTGTTGCGCTTTTGTTTAATGGTTAGTAAGCTTTTCAGATGTCATTAACCTGAACCCAGAAGGCCAGGAAGCCTAGAATAATGTAAGTAACATTCAGTAATTCATGGTCAAGACATTTTAATTTGTTTTGCTATACCTGGTCTAACCTCCCACCCCAAAAGATCATGGCATAGCCTTTCATTTGTTTGATGGGATAATTAGAAATGTGACCTGAGTAATTGTAGTAATAATTCATGCACTCACATGTCAAGCAGGTCAAAAAATTAATTTCAAATACCACACAGTCGTATTTATCAGTCTATTAATTATACTGCAATTCAGCACAAACACCTAGAATACAAGTATAACACTGTTGTTGTTTTTAGGCATTGTTAGATCTTTTTCGTTTTCGATGACATTATTTCAGTAGTTATATGTATATTCCTATTAATTGTCGTGAGATAAGCCTATGCAATCCTACACTAAACGCTGTAATTGTGGAACGAGGTTTTGCTGAATGGGGAAAAACTCACATCGAATAGGCGTCGTTGTGTCAGTTTTAATTATGCAGTAGGCCTAGTTCACGTGCAGAACCTCCCAGTGACCATTACGGGCATGTGGTCCCAGTAGTCTCAGAATGTTGTCGGTTAATACTGCCCCCTTCTGGTCGAATACTGTAAATTCTCTTTTTAGTTTCATTTTCACCGCCGGAGAGGTGGGTGTGGAAATGACAACCCTCCGGCCTATAGCCCCCGCTGTGTCTGTCTTAAAGCATAGTCATTCCGTTTGGCTGTGAACCGTGTAATATGCATTATTTCAAATTGGCCAATTTGAAATAGTAAAACTGGTTGTTGATTTTCCATTTTCTTTGTACGTCACATTTGTAGACGAGTAGGCTACCAGCTATTCTGTTGGCCTACGTAATTTAGCCATCGTCCGAGCATTATAGGCCTTCTTACGTCTAGAAGTTAAGGTTGGCCGTTCAAAAATAACAAGGCCGAATATTGTGGACACCTAACATACTACCAGAGTTCTTTCAGCACTACGGAGAGCGCCTCATACAGCATTCAGAATGCTCGGAAGACGTTAGACTACCGTACAAATTGCGACACTGAAATGCGGGCTTTATGTTATACGGCTGTTTCCAAAATAGGAACTTGCACGATCAAGCCTGTACGATCATGTTCTGAATGTTAAAAACTGCATTGTCTGTTCGTTACAGGCTAGAATACGTATAACCAGTGCCTCTATGCTATATGAACGGATTACCACAGTTCTCTTTCTAGGCTGTTAGCCCACTTATATTCATTCCTTAAAATGTAGCAATTTAACACAATTCTATTAAGGCCCGGAGTCTATCTTTCTAGGCGTTGGCGATAACGACAGGAGGATAGGAGATGCCGGGACAGACAACTCCGTGTTTATTTACACCAAGCTCTCTGGGATAGTTTCCACTTACATAATAGTTTTGTACTCAATTGAGTTCTTAACCTGATTCATATCGATCTCTTCGGGTCTCAGTTGTGCATACTTAATTCAGGGAGGTAATCAAATCAAATCTTAAACCCAGGCCAGCCGGTGCTGAATGCCAGGGATACAGCGTCAGACACGCATAGGGTCTCAATCTGTTTTTTGCCTCTGGGGGTTACATCATGCACACAGAATAACAGTTGCAGCCTATGTAATCATATGAAAACCAAGGATTGGATTTGGACAGCTATTTAAAATGGATAAATCATGTCAGGATGAACGATTGAAAATGTATTACAATGATTCGTTGGTTTCATACAGAGGGTTGTGCTAATAATTAAAAACAATTTTGTCCCGTTTTCAGGAAGCGTGTTTAATGAATGCCGTGTTAACATAACGTAACGGGACTTTGTGTCGAGTGCTGAGAGTTTTGTGTCTGGTTATCTGCTTGTTCACTCGTAGCCTGTGTTTGTACACCTGCTTGTTTGTCTGCTTGGATTGCGAAGTTGCATGGTGGATTTACTGGAGAGCGGTGTGTGCGCGCGCGTGCGTGTGTGTGCGTGGCATGGCATCCATCTTGTAAAGGAATGCTGACATTTGATACTTGTTCTGTCAACAGAAAGGAGCTTTGTCTTTATCCTTCACCTAATTTCCCGCCCACTGACTGGAGAATGACGTATGGCTAGTGTTAGCTTTTGCTATGCTGTTAAACCGTGTTTTCGTGTCTCTTCCTCATGCTCCATTTTGTTTGGCTTCAGCTGTTGTCTAAATGTAGGCCTATTTGTTGAGGTTATTGAGCTGTTTGATATTATTAATTGCTATATAATTTATAAAGTTCAGATTAAATCACTCCAAGAACTTTAGAAAGGTCAGGCAATCAAATCAAAATGCCTGACATATTTATTGTAGGGATGTTAGTTTGGGACCGAGAGAGGGCTGTGATCGAGGTTATTGTGAGGGCAAAGTGACTGTCACGTTTTATCGTTACTCTTTAGATCATTTATTGTTTGTGGGATTTTGTGTGTACAACTACATTTACAATATGTATGACTGGCACTTGTTTGTAAAGTAAATAAGTATGTTTTCACACCTAAGGTATGTTGTTTATTATAAACCTGGTATTACATCACTTTTACTGCTCTGAGTTTCATTGATAACTGATTTATAATAGCAGTTAAGGCATCTCAGAGGCTTCTGATGTATTGCCAGTATAACGCGACTCTGGGTCTAGGCACTCCGCGAAGCGTTTTGAGTAAGAACAACACTTAGCCTTGGTATTTTGGACACAAAAAAAAAACACACCTCCTACATTGTTGCTTAAATGTACAGATGGCTGAAATCCTGTTTGACCCGATCTGCATCTGGGATCCTGACTAAACAGTTTATAACCAGCAGTTCTCCCTCAGGAAGGACCCCCTGCCGTAACACTTACAAGTTAAAGACATATGGGGCCGGTTTCGCAGACACTGATTAAGCCTAGTCTAGGACAAAAGAAAATCCAGTTCAATAGAAAACTCCATTGAGTTTGTTTTTGACACTTCGTGCAGTAATAGAGATGTTTTATTTACTGAAACTTAATTATGTGACTACTAACATTTTTTCTCTTTTCTTCCTCTCACCTACCCTGTCTCTCTGTGTCCTTCCATCCTTTCTCCTTGGGTTTCTTTCCCCCTTCCTTCCTTCCTGAAGCGTGCAAAAGAAAAGAGCAAGACCCAAGCAAGGAAAGGAGCAATACACCAAAGAAATCCCGCCTGGTTTTTACTGACCTACAGCGTCGCACCCTTCTGGCCATCTTCAAAGAGAACAAGCGCCCGTCCAAGGAGATGCAGATGACCATCTCACAGCAGCTGGGGCTGGAGCTCACCACCGTTAGCAACTTCTTTATGAACGCCCGGAGGCGGAGCCTGGACAAATGGATGGATGAGGGAAGTCCAGGCGGAGCCTCCTCTGCCTCCAGCACTTGTACCAAAGCGTGATCAACGGGGGGGGGGGGGGGGGGGGGTTGGGGGAGGTTTGAGGGAGGGGGGTGGGGTGGCAACGGGGACAGCCGGTCAAAGCTACCAAGGAGGGGCGCATCGCACCACCACTGGAAAACCAAAACTTTTTACTTTTTGCTTTTTGAGGAAGAGTTAGAAAAAGGAAAGGGGCTGTTTACTGGCTGAACAAGCAAAAACCAATCAAATTCATTTATGAAATGTTGACGAAGCACCGTAGAGTAACCCCACCCCTGCACATGATGTATAAACCACACCCCCCATTCACTGGCCACACCCCCAGCCATATCTTTATTATAATGCTCTAATTTTGTTTTGATAATGTCACTCCAAAAATTAGCCCCAAAACCAAAGACCAAGTGTTATATTCTGTTTTATATATACATAGTATTGTGTAAATGATCCATAGGCAGTATTGGATTAAAACCTCAAGATTAGCTAACCCACCAAAGAATTAACCATTGAATGTCCTAGCTATCTCTACATACAAGACTTCATTTAGATTATCCTAAAGAATTCTAACATAATATATATATTTTGTCTCCAAAAATTCCTAGTAATTAACATTCTAACTTCCATTAATTTAGACAGTTTGTGATTTATTTGGGTGAAACCTGTCAACATTAGTCCAGGTGAAAAGTGTCAATAGTAGAAAAGAATGAAAAACGTTTAGCCAGCATTATAATTTGAAAGCTCTTGAAAGAAGCAGTGAAAACATGCATACGCGGTCTCTCTAGTTCTGACATTATTCTGACATTAACCTGGTCTTCTGGAAAACCCGCTTTGAAGACAGTCGGAATTGTGAAGGTGTAATCAAATCCTCCAACCAGGATTTCTGAACGACCTACGGTCAACAGACAGCTGAGAACAGGCGGAGGCTTGAGAGATGATTGCGGAAACGTTATTGTCTTCTTCATCCTCATCAGATTTTATGAAGGGTAGAGCAAGACATGACTTAAGAGACCGTCACACAGCCAGCCACTCATAAGTATGCAAGCACAACACACGCCAGACACACACACAGACAGACACACACACACAACACAGCGTAACGTGGCTACTACACTTCGGTCTTTCTCACAGCAATAGTAGTCTGTAAAGAATGTGAGCACAATCTTGAAGCACATTTTCCTTTGAAATAGAACTGGGTCTGCAACTCAATTCAGAACGTTCTTCACATATTAGAAAACTCAGGATGCCATTTCTAAACAGCGGTTGAAGAACACCCACTATTATTGGTACTACTACAGTACTGCTACTACACTAATACAAGTACTATTATCACTTCAGTACTACTAAACAACTACTAATACCACTTATACTTCGCTACCCACTCTTGCACGCACGCAATGTTCTCTGTAGTGTAATTACTCAGCACTGGGCATGGCAAACCACATACACAGAAACACACACACACACACTGTGTGGGCGGTACACAACCTTGATGACACCATTCCATTAGTTAGTGTTGCAGAAGGCTTCTGATGAGACGGAAGTTATCAATATAAGCTAGCTTTACGCACTACTTAACCACCCGTTGTATTAACCTGACTACTAGAGTCAGCCCTATGCTAGCCTTCCCCACCCCACTTCATCCTTTCTAATGGCCCAGTAGGACTGGCTCTGAAATGACACCTTATTGCCTTTAAAGTGCTCTGGTAAAAAGTGGGGCACTGTGTCGGAAATAGGGCGCCAATTGTGGATGCACCCTAGGACTCCAGGCTCCTCAGCGTTCTGTTACCTCTGTGAGATGAACTGGCTTGGCTGATCAGGGCCTTTGTAATATAAAAAGAGGACAATCTCAAAGACGATGCCTGCTTAGTTTCACCTCTTGACAAGGTTCAGACGTTGATATGACGGAGGAACGCTCAGCTCGTTGTGGACTAAATGCACACTTAGCCTGGGTTCCAGTGGGTTGGGTTGTGCACACCCTGGGAGCCAGGCTAGGAAAGAGACACCAAACTGTAGCAAGAGGCCAGGAAGTGTCTGCATCTCAATTGTCACCCTATTCCCTATATAGTGCACTACTTTAGACCAGGGCCCACAGAGAATAGGGTGTCATTGGGGACGCGGAGTGACCCTGCTTGTCACATGATCTCAGCTGAGCGTCCCCCTCTGTGGTTCACAGTTGTCCTACTGATGTTGAGGACGCCACCCTAACAATCATCCACTGCGTTACACATTCTGTAAATACACAAACCCCCTGCCCGTCTTCACAAGTCTATGTAGGATCTGAAGAGTTCAATCATGTCCAACTCCTACTGCTGTCAGCCATCGATCAAACAACCAAAGCAGAGTCTGGTAAGCAGCCCCTTGTCCTATAAAACACAGGTTTTCATGATATAGAAGCCAAAGGCTTAAAGGACCATAAATGGACACGTGAGACTTTTTCTATTTATTGACAAATCGAAACCAAAGAAACATTTTCTGCACCTAACTGTTCTAAAGAGGAAGATAATTATAAATGTGAGCGGCGAGATGATGACGATGAAGAGGAGGAAGAGGACATCAGGGGAACGGGCGAAGTGGCTTTGTTCTGTTCTGATTGGTCAGGACATTTTAAGGGGAAGCAGGATTGGACTGAAAGGGTTTAAACACGTGCGGGAGCTCTGTCCGCTGGGACGGCTGTTTCCGGAGGCAGAGTCGTGTGTCTCTCGAAGCTGAAGATTGTCTTTAACGTGTGCCTATGCAGTTTTTCAAGAAAAATGGAAAAGAACAACGAGAACCTCATCAGCTACAAAACCAAAGATTCATGATTATTCCAACAGCAGTTTTTTTCCCCGAAGTTTCTTTTCCCTGGCAGTGTAACCACCGTAGAAACAGCCGTGCGTACACACCCACGCGGCCCAGACACGGCCACCCGGTACATGCATGTTAATTGCCGCCCGCATGTGCGGTCTGAACGGTGCGTTCCGAGTCCGACACGGTTGCGTGTGATTCAGCAGGTGCGATAGGTCCTGCCCTTCGCCGGACGCCGCCTACCTCTGTTCTCCCATGCTCCGCTAGGGAACATCCCGCCGGAGGTCCCGGGTGTGTCTGACACTGCAGTCTGTAGAAAAACATGATTCTGTGAAACTATGTGAGACTACACACCAAAGATAACTGCTGTACAGAGCACCCCCCCCCCCCCCCCCCCCCCCACACACACACACACACACCACCTGGTTTCTTGACTGTCATTATTTAGTACTCAGAACCTAACTTACAATCAGTAACACATAACGTGATGCGCACACTCTCTCCCCCATCTTTCTCATCGCACTAAATCTGTTCAATTTGCTCCCTAGTCTGCTGCTGAATCACACTGTCCGTGTCTGCCGAGGAAGGTACGAACGGGTTAGGGGGAATTAGGTACTCGTAGGCGCGTGATGCATGAGTTTAGTTATTTTGGGGAAACGAACACTACACGTTCACAGTAAAATAAAATAAAAAACAACCAAAAAACGTAGATACAGAACAATAGTTCAACCTGTTGAGAGAAACTGCTCAAATATCGGTCGAATAGCTTTATCCTTTAGACGTCTTTCTGTAGGGCACGTGTCCAGTTCCTTCCACGACTGTCAGGGTCTGCAGGATTTTGCTCCTCCATTTCAATTGATTTATTAAGGTCACTGATTAGTTCCCCATCACCTGGTTTAATAGGTCTTAATTGGACACAAATTTAAAAGAGATTGCAAACATCCCCAGACGCTTGGCCCTCCGTGGAATGAGTTGACACTCTTGCTGTAAGGCTTCTAGTCCAAAGATGCTCCACCACGACCCAAGCCTTCCTGTTCTAACTTTAGTCCTGAGGCTCAGAGTTGGGTGGAGTCCACTTCCATACTCACTGCAGTCTGGTCTGGAGGAAGATGATGTGCCAACCATGGGTATGAAACCACAATCCAAAGAGGTTTTAATCTGCTTGTCTTCAGTTATGTTCGTTTGCCAATGCCTAATGTACAATTTAAGTTGTCTTTCCTAGTTTTTTTTTTTTTTGCAATATATGATTTTATTTATGTAATTTATACTTGTTTGTTTTAATTGAGAATTAATTTAAATGGCCAAATCTCTGTTAAAACCCGTTACCCTGATTAGCTTGCCAAAGTTTACATTGTTTGTTCTGTTCTCTTCTTGACGATGCTGTCAAATGTATTTATTTATGAGGTGTTAGTCCACATTATAGTTTTTTACTTAATTATTTAATGTTATTTAATTAGATGTAATTGTTTGGATGAATATTTATGGGTATTTAAGAATGCTAGAGCATCCAAGATGCAGTGCTTACACGCTACCCCCGTTGATTTATGACTAGTTAGCCTTTAAAAAGCAGCAGTGTTTGTTTAGTAAAATGACAAAACAATGTTTTCAAAATGTAGCAATGTCAGGATAGTTGTAATGATGAATGTTGTCACTATATTATTGCCTAACTAATTTAGTTAAATCTCTTTCCTACATATATTTTTTGATTTTCTTTCCCCCGATGAAAACAATCTGTTGATGAAAAAAATAATGAATGAGCACTGCATCTGTTTTCTTCTGTGATTTATTATTCATTTATTTGTTTTATTTGCAAGACCTTTGCGTTATTCTGCTTCCCATGACGGACAAGCAAATGCTCTTCAGCCTGACGTTTGTGTCACTGGTACGACCGGGCCACGCGTTGATTAACACAGACTCACCAAAGACAACTGGAACATCTGAGAGGTTGGTCGTTGTTGTTTTACATGCTAGATGGAAAACAGAGGATTCCCTTAAAACTAGCTGCTTCCAAGACTGACGTGTGTGTGTAAAAAAAAAAGTCTTTCTATTTCCATAGTGAGATCCAAAGAGGCTACCTCACTGACTTTTCCATTTGTAATTTTAATCGTGTTGATGAAACCAAAGATACCAAAGATTTTTTTTCCTAGTACGGTCTGCGCTTAGCCCATGCTTTCGTTTTAATTTTCTCTCTCTCTCTCCTCCCCTCTTTTCTCTTGGTCTCTTGAACTCACGCCTCTTCCCCTGAAATAATGGATGTATGGGGGAGGGGAGGCTTTGTGTAGATGTTTGATCAATACTGTGTGTCTCCGAAACCCCTTCACCAGATCACAAGTATGTGTGTCCAAGCCACACACTGAGGTAACAAAACCCCCAAACCAAAACAACACTATTTTGCGCTAAAGCACTGAGGCTGCACATGGGCAGGTTACTCTGATCAACATAATACATTCAAGAAGATACCCACAGGGAGAGCCTGTTTTAATACTATTCCCAGATTTCGACAGAATTTGCTTTTTTCTCTGATTTTTGTAATTGTAATGACCTTACAAGATCAGAAATGGAAAACCTGTCAGAAATAGATTTTATCAAACTGAAATTATGTTAGCTTTATTTATTTTTTACTATTGCCTGTGAAGAGAGGGCCGCAGTCAGTTGATTTGAAATGCTTTCCTCAATACCCAAGTATCTAGTATTAATCCTAACAATCAGACCCAATGAAAATTCTAAATATATTTTTTATGAAAAACATGGTGGTGGACATTGCCACAATCCTCCTCCCAGCCAATTGTTTTAGTGCAACGCTGTGATTTAAACCAAACCAAAGAAACCTCAAAGCAAATAAACCAAAGGCACTGGTGAAGGGGCCTCTCAGTATGACACAAACCAGGATGTACTCCGAGCGTATTATGGGTCAGACAGAACAGAACACCTGTTAACATATTTAGTAGTTGTGTACAGTTTGGGACTTATACTAATCATTCTTCAATCTCCTGTTTGGAAAAGTACCTGACGCTGACATTAAAGAGACATGTTGAATCTCCAGGATTTTTTTTAGGACCATTGTCATTTATGAATATTAACAGCTTTATCAAGTGTTGCCACGTTCGTCTACTACATGAAGGCTGTACGGTGTAGCATAATGCTGCATGTTGTATTCAATACGGGCAGATAAGAATGAATAGAGGGCAACAGTTGATGTGGGATTAATGGAATAATATGAGCCAATGGATTCTTTCTCTCTATAGGTGACACAATAGACTTATAGGCCTACATCACTACTACTGTTATAGGCCTACTTCACTACTACTGTTATAGGCCTACGTCACTACTACTGTTATAGGCCTACGTCACTAGTAGGGTTATAGGTCTGGTCACTAGTAGAGTTATATGCCTATGTCACTACTACTATAATAGGCCTACGCCACTAGTACGGTTATAGGCCTATGTCACTAATATGGTTATATGCCTATGTCACTAGTAGGGTTATTGGCCTGTGTCACTAATATGGTTAAATGCCTTTTTCACTACTAGTAATGTGTGTAGGCCTATTTGTTAGCAAGCTAGATTACTTTTCCAATGGAGCATCTTTATCAAAGACCTAGAGAGTGCTTGCAAAGTATTAGATAACCACAGGACGAGTGCCTTGCTTGAACCAAAGCGAAGTCTAGACCTTTCTGTGCTTTTTACTCCTGTGAATACCTCAGCGTCTAGCCAGACATCACTCTGTTGACTGGTGGGCGATGTGGTGATCTGACTGTGGTGCTTTCCAATGCAATCCCTACGGAAAGAAACGACAAGAAATTATACCAAAGGCTTTCCGAATCTGTCTGTTTCTTCCCCCTCTTCTCTCATCTTTACACGTGTAGTTCTGCCAAATGGTTGCAAAGCTTTAAATAAAAAAAGAAAATGAAAAAGTCATGGCATGTCAATAGCGCAGACCGTGCTCTCCTTACCAAAATGTTCTCAGATATACCTCATAGATAATAGTGTTTAGGGTAATGTTGTTCTAGCGTATGTAATAAATTATTCACTTGCTCTTCTTTTGGTAACTGTGACTTTACGAGACGAACAAAAAAAGCTTTATACATTTTAAGTTGTGATTTTTGTAATAGCTGAAGGGGTGCGCTTACCAAAATCTAATGCTTGTCTTATGCTCTCTTGTTACTGTGACAACTTTCTCATCTCCTGTGGTTTGAAGCTTTTATTTTCTCTGCTGTTTTTTGGTTTTCTGAAGGGTTATATTCACTCAGCTTTCTGGATTGGGAAATAGTTACAGGATGAATTGACAGTTTACATGTTCAGTGTTCTTCTGTTTTAGTTTCCAACCACCCTTTTGTTAAATTTCACACATTCTTTCTTTGTTGTTACCTATTCTCATGTGTTGGCGTGTAGCATTACTATTAGTGACCGCCGAAACAACAGTGCTATAACCCAGATTTTATGCATGAGTATATTTACAATTAGCTAGCAGTGACGCATTGTGAGTTTTTGCCCTTTTAAGTTCAGAATCCATACCACCATTCTGTGGACTTTCTGCAAGTCCGTTCTTCCAGTGAACGTGGTTCAGTTGTGTATATATTGTCCTCGTGGTCCTCCACTGTCAGGGCTAACACTCGTTAATAAGTTCAGTTGTGTATATATTGTCCTCGTGGTCCTCCACTGTCAGGGCTAACACTAATAAGTTCAGTTGAAGGGTTAACTGTTAGCGCCCCACAGGGGTGACAGATTTTAAATTGAACATTTAACAGATTCTTTCAGGCGCTGAATCTGACACAACCATTGCACTATGCAATGAGGTATTTGATCAACAACAAAAACACTGGACGACACAGAACAATAGTGATCTTTCGGACGGTACAGAAACGCCTCATGATGTCACAGCATGTCCTGTGCCTGACAATCTACGCCTCATAACGTCCACTTAGGTAAATGACAAACAGACGCCCGGTATTCGTCAACAGCACTCAACCAGGTGTTTAGTTGGAAGTGATTCTACTCTACTTTAGTCATAACTGGATTTCAGCTAAATCAACCACAGGGTTATCAGCCTCAACCTCAAGGCTCAGAGATGGAGTGTTAGAGGTCAAAGGGCAGTCATACGATAAACACAACGGGCCAGGGTAAAGCCTGCAGCTTTATTACCAAACATCGATTAATCAAATAAGTCATTCATTAGGGTAGAAAATGAGAATATCGAACAATTGCTTCACAGGGCACTTCTCAGCCCTGCTCTCCACTTAGATTGTCTCCACATAGACAGAACAGGAAGAGCAGTGGGCCAGTGATGGTCTTGTAAGGGTCATATGACTGAACCAAACTGAGAACCGGCTGTACAATGCTGACCCGGTTGGTTCAGCGGCGCATATCAGCGTGAGTAGAGTTTTGTGTTCAGACCAAAGGTATGGCGGTGTTACTATTACACCAGTAACTTGACACTATTATATACTGACCTCACATCAGGAGGCGAGGCAGTCTGACTCCGAACTGTTTATGACATCCCCAGGAGTTGACTATGCAGCAGGCGAGGCAGCCTGACTCCGAGCTGTTTATGACATCCCCAGGAGTTGACTATGCAGCAGGCGAGGCAGTCTGACTCCGAGCTGTTTATGACATCCCCAGGAGTTGGCTATGCAGCAGCTCTAAGTCAGCGACTGGGCTAACCTGGTTGTATGGGAGTGGTTGAATATTATGACAACGCAAAAACTTAATTCCAAAAGATCAAAACAAAACCCTGATGCTGTCTATTCCGAAGTATCGATATACAATATATATAATTTTTTTTTGTAGATTTTTGCCTGATTATTTTTGTTACATTTGTTGGTGTTTGTGTTTAAATGAATGGATTTTTATTTTCATTGGTTGGAACACAAAAGGGAACTGGTGTTAAATTGTGGTGTTTTACATGGAGTCATATTGATAAGCAATTAAGTTATGATCAAAAATGAAGGACATATTCAGAGTTAATGTTGTTCCAACTACCCTATGTGTAAAGACAAAATAAAGAAATCACAATGGTCTTTTCCATATGATTTGTCCTCATGACTTGAAACAAAAAATTTCTTTTCAAACTTAAACAATTACATTTATTTCTTACTCTTGTTTTTTTGTTCCACTCAACTCAACGGAAGTGTTACCACTTGGCAATTTCTAAAGACTGGTAAAGATAAGACCACTTAAAATAATCCGTTTTTGGAGTATTTGAAGCATTTTGAACAACAAAATGGCAAGTTTGCATTGGAACTGAATCCCCTGACCTACATACTGTAGAGCAATTCAACAGCTTTTTAACACACACCATTAACGTTAACTGTGTTATCTAGATGTGAGTCTGTTAGTGTAATCTGATATCACAATACTAACAAATTGCTACATTTTTCCCTCTAAATATGTTTCATTGCTGGGTAGTGAGTTAGTGTTCTACGGAAATAAAAGCTTGAGTCAGTGATTTGAAATCCAAGCCCTTTATTATGCACTAATGTCAGGCTACAACTAATGTGCTATTAGCTAGCCAAATAAATGTGCATTGCCTCTGAATAATGTGCATTGATGGGGTTATATCTTCTTTAATACCTGATCCTTTACTTTAAACTGTGATGCCGGTCAATATGATGAACACCAAGAAAACTAGCTGACATACACAGACACACTATGGCAAATATTCAAGGTTACAATAGAGCTGTCGGCAGATACTGTACATCCATTTGGATTCCTAGAGTTGTTCCAGCGTTATAGGCAATCCCAAATAGAACATTCTTCTTCATCGGACTTGTTCACAGCATGTGAAAGGTCAACTCAACGATATGTAACAGAACTTCCCAGCAGTTAATATCTTTGAAATATTTACACAACTGACCGTACATTCAGATTGCATACTTATATCTGTTTGCATGTAGTTTTCCTTTTCAATTTGAGCATAATGATGCATATTTTGGTCTGGATTCTTTCTAAAGCTCTGTGTACAAACCTACCGGACACAACTGGTAGAATGTCAAAATAGTATTTGCGCCTCTCATCTGTGCAATATTATTAGCTGTGTAAAAAAGAAGAAAAAAAAGAAAAAAAGAAAACGTTCAAAGGTAATGATGAAAATGCCAACTATCTGTCTCAATGTTACTTGTAGGATTGCATACATTGGAGCTTTTAGTATTGTTCAAGTTGTTGATGTATTGGGCACTTTAAAACCTTTGCAAAACATCCCAGTTAGTTCTTTCACTATCTCCGATGCCTCAGTTGTGTTTGTGTGCCGTTTATATTTGCTGTTTCTGCATTAAGCTCTACATTATGCTTACATTGCATTAGTGTTTTGTCTGCATCATTGCTAAACACATTTTTCTCCGGTACCTCTGTTTTTTTATTTTTTTATTCCCACTATCATCAAATGGTAGTGCTGTATATTCTGCTATTAATATCAAATAAACCGCTTTGATTCATTCACATTCAATCTCTGCCTCCTGCCTTTCTAGTGGATGCTGCCCTTGGAGACACACAACTAAATGAACTTGGTGGTTTGAAACCTGAACACTGATTGGCTGAAGTGTGACTTCATACTGGTGGTATCCAGTCTTACATAACAACTGTCTTTCAGTCAATTAGTGTTCAGAATTCAGGTATGGAGTTAGATATTTGTCAAAAGGTTACGCATACGTCTTGTTGGGATCGTAAGAAGATCCATATACGTAATTTGGTATGATCGTAAACAAAGTCATACGTAAAACGTGAAACGTAAGTGTGAAATTAGATCTGTGATCGTACAAACACCCTGTTACGATGACAGACACATATTTTTTGCTTGTACAAATCTAGTTTCAAAATTCTAAAATACAACATCCTCCCTAAAAACGTAACTGAAACTTTCCAGGAGAAGTGCTAATGTAACAGCCATGTGAACCAGTGTAAATCGGGGAAACCAGAAATAGGTATCCTGAAAGATTTCAATTTAAAGGTCTCTTCATGCACGCATAGTGCAAACCTATTTTTATGTGTGTAGCTGTTCTTTATTTATGTTTTTGTTGTGTAGGTCTACACACTTGTAGTGCTTCCAAATACTCAAATAGCGTTGATTTATGGGTCTTTGTTGCTAAAACGAAATGTTATGCAATCACTACAGTAGTTCCAGGCCAGACACAGCAACAGGTCAGAACACAGCAATATCTTGACCTAAATTACTCAAATATATTTCACAGCTTAGACAGATATTCTATGCAAGGCTAATCTGTGGCCTTGTCATTTTCACCCATAAGTATTTTACTTAATACCCAAACGCATTATAATCTACTGGTGCAAAGTCGTTATGCAGTCTTGCTACGGACTTTTATCCAACTTATTGTTGCTAGCTTCACAGCTCCGAAGAGCAACGCTCGGGTCATATCTTTGTAGATGACGTATATCTGACAAAAGTTTGTAAATAGAAAAACTGTCCGTAAATGGAGACGTGAAGTATGAATGTAACGTCTAAAAAGTCGTAAAAGGGTGTTTGCATGTTCACAGCTCTAATTTCACCCTTTTCATTTCATGTTTTAGGCTACATTTACGATCATATATACGTATGGATTTTCTTACGATCGTAATACGTACGCTAAACTTTTCTCAGATACCTAACTCCATAATTCAAACCACTAAGTTTATAATATAGTATTTACAAGTTATTTTCCAAACCACAGCCCTCATATCCACATGATGACCTGCGGTATATATTTTTTAGTGTACCTTCTGACCTCACCTTGTTTTGGTCCTTTCTGTCCACTCCAAAAGCCCTGTAGTATATAGGGCCTTGCCTCTTTTAAATAACAGTAGAAAATTGTCAACAGCAAATTGGGTAAGATTAACGGTAATGATGGTTTATGTTCTGACAGGAAGAGAAATTGAATAGAGTCTAACACTGATGAGTTCAGTGACTGTTAGCCTCTTCAACAGTATACAACGAATGAGGATTGTTTAGTTCCTTCCAGTATAATATCTATGGACTCTAATGAACCTTTTGCGGTTTGATTTTGTTCCTATCCTATCAAATTAAAAAATAATTTTCATCCTGGGCAATATGACTGAGAAAGAGTCGTCTTTTTTCATGACACAATCTGAACTCTCAAGGGATTTTCCAGGCAAAAACAATGGATTTATTTTTATTAAAACCTAGTATATTTTATAAACATACATTGCTCACCTTATAACAGTGTATAATATATTTTACATTATAAACAATCTCGTTAAGTTCAGATGACATCTTGGAACTTCGGTTGAAAATCTGTTTCTCGTCCCTACTTGGGAAAAATGTGTACACCTTTTTTTGATAACAATGAACAAATTCAAGCCAAAGCTAGCTGCTCATTACCAAGGTTGCATAAAGGGGGCCCATGCATTCATGGATGGAATATAAGCCTTTTGGCGTTCTGTCATCTGGGTTAACATCTGGTGACAAGCCTTGGCCGAAACACTGTTCCATTATGAAAATAACGCTACATTTCAAGTCAGCGTTGGACACATTTTCAACTGGCTCCGTCTGAAATGTACTAGCCATGCATAGATGCATTCAATCTATAGAATTACAATCCATGCGTTGAATCATGACTTACAAAATGCATTTAAATGTATTATGATTCTAAACATGATATATTATCTACCAAAACGAGTCAGGGGGTGAAATGGAAAACAAGAAGTGTGGACCGTATGCAATTCATTATTTCTATTATTTAGAGTCTAGTTTTTTCTTCTACTGTCCCTCTTGATTGAATTTCATATATTTACTTGGCTCTGAATTTATAAGTCTAGAAATCCTAAATGGAATATCTGAGAACAATACAACTTCAGAGGTCTCCAACCATGCTACAGGAGAGCAGCCGTAATTGAGAACACCTGACACTAACAATTAGACAGTTAATTACTGAATGAGGCTAGATATATAAGGGATTTGAGTGAAAACCACCAGGACATTAGCACTCCAGGCGCAGGGTTAGAGGCCCCTTCTATACAGATAAACCCCTAGGCCTAGAATAAACCCTCAAAAGCATGCACAGCAAACCTTCATGGTGGTTCTATGAACTTCACCAATGTTAGGAAATTCACAAAAAGTCTGCCAAGTAATTCGGACACGGAGATGAAAATCACTATATAAGGTGTCTGTGACACTCATTGTCTGCTGTATTTGTTTTAGCACGCTGGAGTCGATTACTCTTTGGTTTAACAAGCCAATCCGTTTCCCATTCGAATGCAGTGATAAAAGGAGGGTGGCATCATTTTAGCCACGGCACTGGTTGGGCATGTGGCCCTAGTCTGAGTTCACCGAAGAACAGGAGTACCGTTACACTAGCTATCACCGAGCTATGTGGAAAGCGCAATGCCGTTTCAGATGCTTACAAGTTTCTGGTTCACTATTTCAGATCGAATGGGCACATTCTGCTAAGGTAGGTAACCCATTTACAAGTAGCACAGTGTCAGTGATGTTACCTCCCGCGTTAATTAACGTAAGCAAAGTCTACCTAACAACACAACACTGTTTAGCAACAACTCCATATAAGCTAACATTACAATAATGTTAAGCACCACTTAGCCTTATAGTTGACGTTAGTTGGCGTCAGTATAGTTGAAGCATAGCTTTAGTATAGCCTGACATTAGCTACAGTACTTGTCATCCGTATTGACAACACGTTTACAAGTACGCTTAGTCCTGCACGTACACCAGGAGCGGAGGGAGAATACGAAGCATAACAATAAAGGGACTAGGTCACGCACTTGGCTGGTGGCCCTGGACCTGAAGACGGAGAAATACGCTGAGTGAGTGGCTCAGTACGGTATGAGTTAGTATTCTCCATGATTGTATGAGAAGTCAATAGTTAGGGTTTGCTTAGCGGATGATCCCACTCCCTTTGTGTTATAATATTCACTGAAAAAGCAATTCTTCTGTGTGTGTGTTTTGTCGGTGTAATGGGAGGCATGTTGTAGCTGTAACACATTTTTATTGATTCATTTATGAGATGATTAGAGTGCGTATATGGCCAGGTAAAAGAGAAGGTGTTTACCTGTCCACGTTCCCAACAGACTTTAAGAAGTGCTAGGATTGTGCTTTTGCCCAGATCTGATGTTTGAGTGAAAGATAAAAATATGGCATTCGTGACTTGTAGACTGGCTACTGTCTTGGTTTCTGTATGTAATCAGGTCGGCCGGATCTATGGAGTTAGATATCTACCAAAAGGTTAAGCGTACGTATTGTTGTGTTTGTAAGAAAATCCATCCGTAAATTGTTATGATCGTTAAAAAAAAGTCATAAAAGGTACGCGTTTGAGATGTGATCGTACGAACAACCTGTTCACGATGAGTGACAAATATTTTTTGCTTGTAAGAATCTAGCTTTACAATTTTATAATACAGCCTCACAATCTGTGGTTTTGGCAGTTTCATCTCATCCTCTCAAAAAACGTAACTGAAACTTTCCGGGATGAGTACTAAATATATCAATCAGAGGCAATGTGACCAATAGGAAATCAGGGAAAATGGAAATAGGTATCCTGCAAGATTTCAGTTTAAATAGTCTCTTCTTTCTTCATGCCTGCATAGTGAATGCTGAACTGCTTTTTGTGCATAGGTTTCATGTGTAATAAAAATCACTGAAAATGTTATTATTGTGTAGGCCTACACCCTTGTTGTGGTCCCAAATACATAAACAACGTTGCTTTATTGGTGTTGTTTTTTCCCCTGGGTTGTTGCTGTAAAATGAGAATCTGTTAAAATACTGAATAACTAAAACGAAATGTTAAGCAATTACTACAGAAGTTCCAGGCCACATACAGCCATCATAAATAGTATGGACAGAACACAGCAATTAAATAGCACATGCCAGACTAATATTTAAAACACATCTTGACCTCAATCACTTCATTATATTTTGCAGCTCAGAAGGATATTCTATGCCAGTGTTTCTCAACCCTGCTCCTGGATGCCCCCTGCCCTGCATGTTTTAGATCTCTCCCTGCTATATCACACCTGATTCAAATGATCAGCTCATTATCAAGTCCTTGATGAGCTACATCAGGTATGGGAGGGCTGAGAGAGATCTAAAACATGCAGGGCAGGGGGCCTCCAGGAGCAGGGTTGAAAAACACTGTTCTATGCAATATACCATTGCATAGAACAGTGTTTTTCAACACGGTGTCCTCGTCATTTTCACACAAGTATTTTTGCCTAACGCCTAAATGCTTGATAGCCTACTGGTGTAATGTTAAGCAGCCTTAAAAAAAGCTGTGGACGTTTATTTTGAACATGATATCCGGAATGGCAAGGCTATGGTTGAACACTGGGCTAGTGGTCCACCTTACTGTTGCTAGCTTTACAGTTTTGAAGAGCTACGTTCGGGTCTTATCTTTGCAGATGCCAGATTACTGCCAAAAGGTTTTACGTAGAAAAACAACGTGTAAACTGATAAATGGCGACTTAAAGTAAGAATTTAACGTGTGCAAAGTCGTAAAAGGGTGTTTGTATGTTCACAGATTTAATTTCACGCTTACGTTTCATGTTTTAATATTGACCTTTTTTACGATTATACCAATTTACAAATGTATTTTCTTACGATCCTAACAATATGTATGCTGAACCTTTTGACAGATATCTAACTCCATACGGATCAAGCATCTGAGCTTAGCCTACAGTGTTGATGTGAAGCTGATTAGTGATATATACACCAACAACTTATTTTCATCCATACTGCTGGAAGTGCTAGGAATGTGCGCTATCTATGTTTCTAACACCTGAAGAAATGGCTAACGTGAAAATAGTGCTCATTTCCTTTGTAATGCAGTGCTTAAAAATGTATTGAAAAAATTATAGTTCAGTGCACGCGCATGTTTTATGTGCGTGTGTGTGTGTGTGTGTGTGTGTGTGTGTGTGTGTGTGTGTGTGTGTGTGTGTAATGTGTGGCATGTTGTAGCTGTAAGACTTTTTTATTGATACACCAATGAAGTGTGTATGGCTAAGAAAAGCATTAACCTGTCCCAAGCTCACATATTCACCCATGTACCAAAGTCAGTATTTATTTGTCAAGTGCATCAAATAACATGCGTCATTCTGAACAATGAATTCTTGTGATATGGCATGCAACATCTATGTAGTAATTAAGAAATATATAAAGCAAAGAAAAAAACGGAAATACAAACTATCAATTTCAAATGATGTAGAAATGGGAATATGGACAGTATGAATAGAATGCTTAAATATTATAAATGTGTTGTAGTGCCTATAGATGGATACATTATAATGTGCTAATGTACATTGAATGTACATAAAAAGTGACCAGAGCATATGAAGTGTTCATGTGATCAATAGATCAGAGTTGCTGGTTGCGGAGCCTTATGGTCTGGGGGTAAAAACTGTTTGAGTCTGGAAGTGTGTCCTGATGCTTTAGTAACGTCTACCAGACGGCAGCCGTGTGAACAGACCATAGCTTGGGTGGCTGTAGTCTTTGATGTTCTGTGCGTTCCTAAGGCATCGTGTATGGTAGATGCCTTGCAAGGAAGGGAGATGGCAGCTGAAGATGTGCTCCGCTGACTTCCCCACACTCTGGAGGGACTTATGGTCTGCAGTGGAGCAGCTGCCGTACCAGGCACCAATGCAGCCTGAGAGGATGCTCTCAATGGTGCACCTGTAGGGTGGTGAGAGTTTTTGCAAACATGCCAAACTTCTTGAGTCTCCTCTGGAAGTATAGGCCTTTTGGGGCAGTCTGTACCTCAGAGTTTGCTTGCTTGGACCAGGTGAGGTCATCTTTGAGGAACACATTGAGCAACTTGAAGTCGGAGAATCTCTCCACTTCAGCTTCATGGATATGTATGGGAGTGTGATCCCCTCTCTGGTGCTTCCTGAAGTCCATGATCATCTCCTTAGTCTTGCAGACATTGAGGTTGTCCTGGCACCATGTTGCCGAGTCACTTACCTCCTCTCTGTATTCGGTCTCATTGTCGTTGGTCATGAAACCCAGGACGGTGTTGTCGGACGCAAACATAAGTATGACTCTGGAGCTGTGTGCCATCCTGGTGACTTCAGACCGTTAATTCTTTAAAAAGCTCTCCTCACCGTCAGCCATGGTTAGGGACCGAGTGCAATCCTCGTGGTCCTCAGCAAACCTCGCCTCAAGCCGTGCATAGGTGTTGAGCTCGTCAGGGAGAGAGGCAGTGGGACGAGTATCATTGTTTCCCCCTTTTATAGAGTGTGTCCCAGTCCTCCCTACATGCATCTGGGGTCAGAGCTGTGGTTGTTGGACTCCAACTTATCCTTGTCTTCTTGCTGAACTGCTCGAAAAAAATGGTTCTTCCTGTTTTAGTCGTTGTCTGTAGATTGGAAGAAGAATGGAGGTGTGATCCGCCTTTCCAAATGCAGGACAGGACAAGGGTTGAACCTTAAGAGAAAGTTCTAGGTCCTAATTTGTTATTTGGGCTGAGTATATACAATACCATTCACACCATTGGGGGTGTGTGACTAAAGTTATCCTGAAGTTGTGCTTGTCTTCTCTTCTACCTGGTGAATATGTCAGTTGTCACCAGCAAATACTTAAACACTGATTTCTCAGTCACATATAAATGTATAGTAGAGGAAGCAGATGTTCCACTTACATGTAGTGTTGTGAGAAACACAAATTACATAAAAATACAAAAATCTCTCTGTTTCTATAAGTAGCCTACTGCAAATGTATGTAAACAATCTCCATACAGCATGTGTTATGATATACTGTAGCCATGTCGCATGCAGTTACTGGTATGTAATGAAATTGTCTTTTAACTCCTTTTTTAGTACCGCTGGCATGTAATGTAGTGAGAAGGGCCAATTGACCAATGTCTCAGACAATATGTCTGCGGGGAGTGAATTAAACCTCATTTTTTTAAGGCTAGGAATCCCATAAGGATTATCGGACAGCTACAACGCCGTTTTATTACGTCATGCAATAAATTGCAAATTAATTACTTAAAAAAATCATACAATGGGAATTTCTGGATTTTGTTTTAGATCCCATCACTCACAGTTGAAGAGTAACTATGATAAAAATTACAGACTTCTACATGCTTTGTAAGTTGGAAAACCTGCAAAATCGGCAGTGTATCAAATACTTGTTCTCCCCACTGTATCAGTAAAGGATGTGTCTTTGGCGCTTCATATTCACAGGCTTCTCAAATGCATCCGTTCTCTCTGGACATACATGTTCTCTTCTTTCTGTGCATTCTTTTTTTTACTCTTTCCACACCGATACTCCCTCTACACCCCCCCCCCCCCCCCCACACACACACACACACACACATATATGCTTTCTCTTGTCTCTCCACACACAAACACCCTCTTCTCACACTCACTCCACTCTCTCCATACACACCCTGTATTGTCACGGTTTTTTCTCTTCTTCATTCAGACATCAGGACTGCTAGTAGCACTCAAATTTGCAAAAAAACCAAACAAACACTAAATATTATTCTAATGAGAGCATGGAGGGATAAAAATGTTCTTTCCACTGTCCCTCCCCTCCTGTCCCACTGGGCAGGATCTGCCGCTCCAATCCCACCGTCAGTAAATCCACCCTGCTTGTTCATTCTCCCATTTCATTCCTGCTCACCTCTCTGTATCCTGCTGTTCAACACACACACACACACACACACACACACACACACACACACACACACACCTCTGCCTTCCCAGCCCATGTTTCTACCCCCTCCCCACTCTAAAAAAAATCAATGGGCGAGCTCTCAATTAGAGGTCACCCGGTAGAGAGCCAGCGTCCTCAGCTTTTCAATTACCAGAAGACTCCTGCTGCTGTACTGAGCGGGATCTCACACACACCCCCTCGCCCTCCTCATCACAGCCAATCCCCCTCAACCCCCCGCTCTTCCTCCTACTACAGCCCATCCCTCCATCCTGAGAGGCCAGGGAGAGGAGAGCACAGGTCCTGAACTCCCTCTCTGGGGTTATTGGGTCCTGGACAACCAATCTCTCTCAGCTTAATCAACAGCAGCTGAGGTGATTGGGACGCTGATGGGGGGGGGGATGAAAGAAGACCGTAGAAATAACTAAAACCAAAGCAGATGGAAAACTGGGTTTTGAAATGATATACAAATGTTTTGTCGTGTGTTTGCCCATTTTATTTCTATACATTTAAGGAAGATAAGGTTAATGTTCTATTTCAGGCAAAATAAAAAAGTATTATGCATAGAGTATTTTGAACACCTTTTATGATAAATATAAATAACCCTCCCAGCATTTTTTGGACAAGGGCGTAACAAGTGGCCTCCCCTCACAATACACACAAACAGGACATCTGTACATCAAGATTCATAACACAACTCGACCCATATCATTTAACAATTTCTTAACGCTAAAAGCTCCAACAAGGGTCAATTTCAAAATACCTTATTTAAAAATGTGTGACGTTTTGGGATTTAATAAAAATTAGTAATCCAACAAAATACCATGTTACCAGGATTTTTGTGTTGAAAGAGATTAAAATGTTACAACTTCCTGATCCTTAAATAGTCTGTGAGCAAAGATCCCTAAACAGTTTTTCTATAAACAGCCATTAGAAACTTCAGGTAAGCCACCGTTAGCTAAAAAGCTAAAGAAGTAACATCCACAGAAACGGTAGCTATAAGCTTTTTTTTCTTATACACATTGCATATTTTTTGCATGAGGTGTCTCCTTAGCAACGGCTGTTTAAAGAAAAATGTACCATAGATTACTTTCAGGTTGCGGAGCCTTTCTACAAATGTCACAAATGGTGACAGACAGCTATAACGTGGAGGAATTAAAACAAATGACCTAAAAAGAAAAGAAAGAAAAAGATTTGGCACAGTATGTACACTGACAAGAATATCTACCTACTTATCTAGAGATAGATACAAATAACTCAAAACACTTAGCTTCCAGTAAGTGTATATTTACTATATACTTCCATTTTAAAATGCAATTGAAACTGAGTTGATTCCAAAGTCAGAGCAAAAGGTTTAATGGCATTTGTATCCATAGTCTATCACCATATCAGTAGCCATTGTACATTGACAGCAATGTCACTCATTACCCAGCTTCAGAGAACCATAGAAAATCAGATATTAATACAAATCTGAGAAATGTCCATAACAAGAGGGCGCTAATGACAAAATATCTATTTCAAATACACCCTAATCTGGAGACATCCAATTTGTGTGTAAATGTACAAAAAACAAATGCTAACTTTGGGAAATTTAAACCGATAAACTACTTGGATCTTCTGAATAATCTGTTGTTGCTTTTAGCGGCTGAAAAGTTTGCTCCTGTAGGGGTGGTTAAATTCAAATGTGGGTAATGTTCAGCGGTCATGGGACCGAAGGAAACATCCCAACCACAGGGATGTTCTGAACGTCTCACAGGAAAGACTATGGTAAATGGAGACAAAGACAGTGTGCGTTTAAGAGACTTCTTTAGTTTGTGTTTCTTCTTCTTCTGTTGTTTACTCAGAACTGCTCGTTCCCGTAGTAACAGATGAGTAGAAGGCAGAGCGTGACGTTGCAAAAACGTTACCCCTCAAATATCAAGAAATCCTATTTGGAGGAATCCAGGCACCCAAAGCAAATAAGCTGAACATCCGGAATCCTCCACCTGGGATTTCTGGAATACCGGAAGATTTTGGGAGTCTCCTGCATGTTAAGGTAACACAGGTCATTTCTGATTAGCGAAGAAGGCCTTAGTGGCTCCGCAGGTGGGGTTGGTACACAGCGGGCAGCGCAGAGTCAGCTGACGGGAACATGGCTCGTCCGACTTCAGGTGGGTGTGGACCAGGTCAGCCAGGGCCTGAGACAGGAAGGTCAAGGGTCAGAACCGTAGGCAGGAAACGTCTGAAATCTCCTGGTACGCTCACATCACGCAACACACAATTTATTTTCTTGCTGGCTAAATGACAGTGTAAGTGTCTCTCTGTACATTCTCCACCCCCCCCCCTCGCCATCTCCTAGCACATACATTCTCCACCCCCCCCCCCTCGCCATCTCCTAGCACATACATTCTCCACCCCCCCCCCTCGCCATCTCCTAGCACATACATTCTCCACCCCCCCCCCCGCCATCTCCTAGCACATACATTTTCCACCCCCCCGCCATCTCCTAGCACATACATTCTCCACCCCCCCCGCCATCTCCTAGCACAGGGGTGTCAAACCGGTTCCACGGAGGGCCGAGTGTCTGCAGGTCTTTGGGTTTTCCTTTAAATTGGTTCCCAGGTCAGACCTGAACAACCAGGTGGGGGTAGAAATTAACCAATTAGTGAACTAATTAATCAATCAGGTACAAGGTGAGAGCGAAAACCTGCAGACACTCGGCCCTCCGTGGAACCGGTTTGACACCTGTGTCCTAGCACATACATTGGCAGTACAGAGCTGATAATTCTCTATATCACACCAGGTGCTTTAATTTGAGCCTCTCTACTGGCCATCTGCTGTCTTAGGGTGCTCCCTAAAGGCACCATGTTCTCGATGTAGCGCACTAGGGGACATTTAGGAGACAGACCATGAAGACCGGCACCGCAGGGGAGTGGGGGAGGAGAAAGGTGAAGATGGAGAGAGGAAATGAGAGAAAGAGGGGAAAAGCGCGAGAGGGAACAAGGGAGAGAGGGAGATGGATGGATATGGGGGAGAGGATGAAAGGGGGAGAGTCAGGAATGGACAGAAGAAAAGGGGGAAGAGGGGGACGGACAGAGCAGGAGTGCGGAGGAGCTTGTGATGGCACGGAGCGCGGTTAAAAAGAGATGTAGAGGGAGACATCTCTTTATTGACCATCTGTTCCCCACAGCTTTCTTCTCAGCTCGGCTAGTTGGGGTCTGAGCAGCACCAGCCCTGGTGACTTTCTCACTCTCTAAATTACCCCCTCACAGAGCGCTACAGGTCAGAGGTCATGCATCAATGGCTGCCGCTTCAAACTGAACATCTTTGATCGCAGCATCACAGTTAGACTCTTTCTGAATCCAAGTACCCTTCTCTGGAGGAGTCTCAGCTCGGTTCTGACAGTGGATCTTTGGAATTATTACTGTCAAGCTGACTGACTGCTTTTCCATATTTATAAAACACTTATTCAGGTGTGCTAAATGAGAACCCTGTAAACCACTTTAACAGTTTCTAACTTAAAGTGGGAATTGACTATAAGAACAATCAACTGTTTTCCATTAATTAACATTCCACATAGAGCAGTCAGGCAAGATCACAAACATAAGTCAGTGCTTCTGCTAAGGGCTCTTTGGTCCCTCAGGTATAGTGAAGCGTTTATTAAAGGCTTGTCTGTTGGCTCTCCTACCTGGAAAAACATTGGGTTTCCATTCAGAGATTCAGCCCTTCTGATGTTTTCTACACCACACTGTGAAAGAAAAAATGGAGAGACAGACAGGAACAGCGAGAGTGGGAGTGAAAGAGAGAGAAGGACTGGGTTAACTCAGCGACAAAACAAAAGCAGGATGGTTTAATCAAATCAGACAAATTGAAAGCAGATGTTGACACCCCGGTCCAGGATCACAATAAATGACTCTGTGATCACATGATAACTGGCTGTCGTGTTTGTTCAGATATGACATTCCAGTTGGACTCTTCTGTTTGCCGTACATACCTCCTCCCCTAGCACCTGGGAATACTCGATGTCCAGTTCATGCAGCGTCTCGATGTGGTCGCTGGTGAAGGCGATCGGCACCAGCAGAAGGTTCCTCTTGCCACGTTCACACAGACCCTTGATGACGTCATCCGTCTGAGGACCCAGCCATGGCATTGGACCAACCTGTGGTGGGACCGTCACGTCACGGCTCGATCAGACCCGATAGACACAATTGGACCCGTTCATTTGGGTTCTAATAAACCAACCATTCTATTCAACAGACCAGATCATGCCAAAACACGGCCCAAAAAGTCATGTACTCTTAAAATCTTCACCCCACACAGCCAGAAGAGGACAGGCCACCCCTCAGAGTCTGGTTCCTCTCTAGGTTTCTTTGTAAGTTTTGACCCTACTAGGGTTTTTCCTAGCCACTAACTGCTTGTTCTTTGGGGTTTCAGACTGGGAATCTGTAAAAAGCACTTGACATGAAATCATTTAGATGCAGTGCATGTCAATCACCACTTGGTGGCAGTGTCCATGGCAGATTCTGTTTGCCCTCTGCCTGGGTTGATACTGTTCGTCAATGCTCTAAAACACGTCGCCACTGGGTTGAATCAACGCTAGTACATGAGAATAGATTGACAACACATAAGTGGTGTTACTGTCTAGGCCGTAGGTTGACCCTGGGGGTTCACTATGAACTGTGCCTTCAAAAGGTATTTATTTGGAGGCTGAGACAACCTGCTTCGCGTTTTATTTAATGTTTCCATTTCAGTGCCTTGCCCAAGGACACAACAACATAAGTTCAACCTGAACAGCTCTTGGATTCGAACCAGATATTTTCAGTTACTGGCCCAAACGTCTAACCCGTGTGTGTGTGTACGTACCCTGGACTGCCAGACTAATCTGTAAGGGTTGCAGTGTTGTAGTTTCTCCATGACCCTTTGGACAGTGGCTCCAACCTCCTGAGGATATGGGTCTCCCCTATTCACCACCTAGCAGACAGCATAGTCATTTAGCAGCTCATCCAGAGGGACGTAGCGTTAGCCGTTCGCCTTAACACTGCCGGGACAGAACAGCCACACGACCCAGGACGGTTTTGTACAGATTAGTCGGGGTAGTGAGAAGGACTAGTCGGAGCTACGGAGTAAAATACTGCAAAGCTGATCAACGGTTACATTGATTTGGTCTCCTAACGCCAAGCCGCGTCCCACTCACCGACAGTGGCAGGGAATGGGCGGAGAACAGGATCACCACGTCATCCCTCTTCTCCGGGGGGAACTTCTGCAGCTCTTTGAGGACATGCTGAGCGAAGCACTGCAGGGAGAAAAGCCAGACAATTAGACTGGATCAGGGGCCAATACTGCACATTCCTTATGAAACACTTTTCTGTGGATCCTACCACTTCCTTGCGAAAGCTGCTGTAACCATGACTACCACTTAATTAGTTTTATTAACGTCACTGACGAAAGTTTTGATTCCAGAAATAGTACAATGTGCCCTCCACTTCAGAAGAGTTCATTTTAATTTCCTTTCAAATAGGGAACCATGTAGTTAGAAAGTAATATCTACATCTAGATACCTACAGTGACACCACGGATATGTACTGTAAATACAAATTATATATTCACATATCCTCTAATTTTTTATGATCTTAAATGTTCATTCCCCCCCCTTGGGTTAAGTGTGTAGACTGTGTATATTGTAAAAATGTCAACCACAATATTGATGAAGATGTAGATTCTCACCTCAACCAGCAGGGGGTGTGTAGGCCAGCGGTCGATGACACTCCATCTCATCTTAGGTCTGTCTCCTCTGCCCTTGTAGTAGCGGTAGATGGCATTCAGACTACTGCCTGTTAAAATGGAACAAACAATTAAAAACAAAAAGGCAGCGGGGGTGGATGGTAGCAGCGGGGGGGGGGGGGTTGGATGGACGATGACGACGAGCTGGAGGGAGTAGCGGGGGTAGGGAGGAACACGATGACTGTGCTTCTGTCCTGATAAGAACAAGAGCCAGTCCATTTATCTGGACCTCGCAGGACAGTTTGAATTGTTCTCAAAACAGCTGAAGGATTCGAGGACCTATACATCAGCTCGAGAAGGGAGGACCCCCCCACCCCCACCCCACCCCCACCCCACCCCCCCATCGCAGTGTGAAGTGCTCTGAGAACTTGCAAAATCTCATTACAGGGAACTAGAATGCAGTACCTGTGGTAGAACAGCTGTATTGTGGGTACTGGGTGAAGGCCACGGCTCTCTCCACCCCATCCTTCTCCATCTCTTCAATGGCCTCCTCTGTCAGAGGATGCACATAGCGAAAGCCAATGTAGAATTTGTGCGGCGCTGTGGACAAACAGAACAAACATGAGTGGGCTAAAATGAACTACGTTCATAATTCAGATTAAAAGCCCATTGTATTCGCCAAGCCTTATTAAAGAGATGACGCTTGTTAAATTGGGCCATGTTATTCGTGGCCATATGGGTTAGGCTGAACTCGGGGCTATGTTGGGGAAGACATGCAGGCGTAATGCGGCCGTTACTTTATCAGCGAGGTGTGGTGTCGGGGTGTGAACAGACACTCCTTGTTATCGTACCACAGACAGTTCCTGACGCTAAAAATCATAGTAACAAAGGCAGTTGTGGGGGCTCCAGAGCACATGTCCTGACAGATAACGATAACCAGGGTGTTATAATCATAAAATCTGTCCCTCCTGGAGTCAGAGACAAGTGTAGAGGCTTCTCCATGTTGAAAGCCTCTCCACGTTTTACCAAATACATATATTCTCTAGGCATTATTGAACAATATTCAACAGAGTGAAAATAATTTCGACATTACCATTATATACTGCAAATGTCTGCAGACATCCCAGAACCTTTGGTGCATGAGCTATTTTGAATTGTTATGTTTGGGTTATAAAGTGTTACGTATGGCTTATAGTATCATTCATGGCTTAAAGTGTTATGCAAATGTTACTAAGTATTGAGCGTTCAGATTAACGTTTAGGTTAGTAATCTCTTCTGAACGTGTATAAAGCATTATGTACGTTAATGATCATGTTATGAAGTGTTTACAAGCCCACCTGTTTCAGGACACATCTCATCCAGCAGTTTGACCATGCCCTCCCCCTGCATCGTCGTCCAGGCCTTGATCGGGGAGCCTCCCCCAATGCGGCTGTATTGCTCCTGAATCTTAGGGGTACGCCGCTTTGCAATGAACGGCCCCAGTCGACTGAAGAGAAGACAGACAAGTATGTACTCCAGCCCCACAAAAACCGAGAGACCGTCTGTCATAACTTAGAAAAGCTTTAAGAGGGGGACAGATAGGACAATGGTTTGGGCAATAGGGTTGGGTGAGTCAGATACGTCCCCCCCCCCGGGACCTGACAGGATAACATTCTATTTGATATCCTCCCATTTACTGTACAATGGGCAGCTTTGTGTTGTCGCTCTTGAGTTTGTGTGCATGTGCGGGGTTTCTTTTACTTCTGAACAGGAAGTTTCATCAGATCTGTGTCAGAGAAGAGCCGCAGCAAGAAATCATGAACGTCGTCCAGTTTCTCAGGTCCTCCCATGTTCATCATCAGAATTCCTGTTTTGGGCTTTCTGTATAAAAATTATTTATACACAGGTTAAGAGCACAGCTCCAAAAAACAAACAAATTATCTGAACAAATAAGAAAGTGTTGATATTTTATTTTTTTCATTGAATTCTTTTTCCTACAGTGTGCCATAATGAACGCAACCTCAACTCCTTATATAACTGTTATTTAGGCATTTAGCCAGGAAGAGCTGCTGTCCCATTGAAAAAAGGTCATTTAAGGACATAACAGCAAACATAACTCCCACACAGACCTCCCTCAAACATTACACCGACTACAACTCTGTTCACGACGGAATAAAGAGCCTGATCTTCATGGATTCTGCGTAATCAAACGGGTCAGAAAGTAGCCGTTTCGGTTGCTCCCTCCTCCCCAGAGTAAGAACAGTCCGAGACGGTACTCACTCAATGCGTCCGGTTATGAATGATGAAAGCGTAACATCATTTAAACAAAGGGATTTAATTCAATGTAATCTCCCTAGTCCAGCCCACTGCACCTGTTTTCCACAGCCTCAGGTGTTGCAGTGTTGGCGGGCTGAGTGAAAGCCGCAGCAGTCGCAGTAGACTGCATCCTGAGAGACGTCATCTTACACAGGCTTATGGGGCTACTGTACCTGGCCACTGGGGAAAGAGGTGACAAGGTGAATGTCAGTCAGAGAACATTTAATTGACGAGCTTCCTTCTAAACCTAAACCAAAAAAAGAGAGAATTTTTTCGCCATATCAAAATAACTACTTGCAGAACTATCCTTATCCATTACGAATATGTATTATCTGAATAATTAATTGGACTGCCGTAGATGTACCCTAGATCGGCCTAGGTTAATATTGGTGTGAAATAATGCCCATGGAGTATACTTTTTTTCATCATTCACCTCTGTACCAGCCTGGAATTAGCATTATAAGTACTGTCCAGATTTATGAATTGAAACTGGGCGTCCTGAACTACAACTTCAGTTCAGCAATAAAACACTTAAAACTAAATCCCGTTATCTATAGCGCTAGCACCATTGGTTTTACTGGATACTGACGAAACGGGATATGGTGACTTAAAGGTGGCACTATGTGAACTATTTTCTGTCGCCAGCACAGAGCCTCCGTTAATCAGCAAATTATGTTATCGGTAGCCACCGAATGCTAAATGGTTGTTTAGGGTTGTCAATAAAGTTAAGTCGAAACTTGAAAAACCGCGGATTCATACCATTGTGAACAAAACTGACTTGTTAAAATAGGAAGTATCAATTCAGTTAAATTAGATTTACATAATAAATGAAACCATTAATTCAAGGAACACGACACTGAGGTCTCAGCTTCCAATGCAGTTTTGTTGGTCGGAACACATACTTTTAATTCATGAATGTGGACAACGCTAATAATGTAGCTCATTCTAGGCGAGGACCGTTGAATAATGGCTTGTGAAAAATAACTTAATGGGACCTTCAAGGACAACCCATGTGAGCGTTAGAAATATGAATCAATTCGAACTATTCCTAAAACAAAAAAGTAGTCTCCAGCAACTCTAATTGTGTAACAGTACCTATAAGTAAACGCTAGGAGGCGAGTGGTTATACAAGTTGAAAATGTTGTGTTGTGTAACTTCGAATATCATTAAATAACGTCAAACGTTTACTCGTCAGTCAGATTTAATGAAGGTTAGGGGCTCCGGGGTGGCGCAGAGGTAAAGTCGCAGCCAAGCAGCAAAGCTGCGTCATCGCGGCCAGGAGTTTAAATCCAGCATACCAACAGTGCCCAGGGGCCTCCCATGAGTGGGTATACATTTAAGGGAAAAAGTGGTAGTTGGTTCCAATTTCTCACTAGTCAGCTTTCATAACTAAATTATAATTCAAGTGCTTATTAATTTACAAAAACACCTTGATCAAGGTTTATGAACACTATATATAGTGTTCATAAACCAATATATTTTGACCTAAGCCAGAAAGCATTAGCTATCGTTTCTACTGTACAGTCAACGTAGCGAATGCGCTAGCTGGATACTGTACTGTAAACGTTAGCTCATGACGTGACGCCTATTATTGCATGTCTATAAAATAATACTAAATATTTCGTAAATCGTACTAACTAGGTTTTGACTGGCTAATTTGTGAAGCGATCACTTAAACCACCGTAGCCAACTACTCATTCAATCCCTGAAGGTTAATGGAAAAGCTAGCTAAAGGCCAGCATGCTAGTTAGCTACTCTGTAGTTACAGTACTGGTAAAGGTGAATAACCAAAACGTATAGCCATCTATGCAACTTGGGGCCAGTATATGTATAAAGGTTAGCTATAAGTATGTAGTCATCTCGCTACCATACATTTCACTTACATTGAATGAGCCGACTTGCACTTCCCAGAACTGACATCGTGTTGGTTCATTAGCGTGCTTTCCTCTCGTTGTTGATCCTTAAATCACGTCTCTCCTCGTGTTTTTGTCGTTATTGTGAAAAGAAAAAAATATTGCCTTGTAGCATAATTTCTCCAAGTCTCTAACTTCCACGAGGACTCCCCACCACTCCACTGACCGCGAGCTGGTACAACACTGTTGTCATGCGTCTTGAATGCCACGCCTATCCGCCGACGTAGGACGCTGATAACGCCCATCGCTTCTAGGGATTGGCTTGTCTCCTACTCGCGTAACTATTGTTGGTTTATGATTTTGACCATGATATTATTGCTCTAACAATACTCCCTTATGTAAACCACGGAAAACCAGTAATTCAGAGTTTTGATACACGTTCAGGAGTCTTTGCTTGGAGGAAATGTTTCGGAACAGAAATACAAGGACTTATGGAGAAGTTGCTCAAGGAAATGCATAGTTCTCGTTCCGACACTTCGCTGTGCCGGTTATTGCAACAATGTGGGGACCAATAATTTGACATTTCTAGACGAGGCCAAAGGTTATACATCCAGACTACAAAAGCTATGTATATACAGACGGGTGACAAATTTAAGGAAAAAATAAGAAGACAGAATCGTCCACACAGATTTAGTGCTTGATACAATTAGCCAATTGACATCCTAGCATGCTTTGTGGAATGTATAAAAATGCTGTGTGGGCCCAGTGCAAATAGATTTTGGTTCCAGGTGGCAAGAGGAAAGGTGACTTTGAAAAAGGGCTCATTATTGGGTGTCTTCCAGGATGACAGTGCCCCCATTCACATGGCATGGGTATGAAAATGATGTAAATCATATGCTTTGGCCTTCGCAGTCGCTAGATCTCAACCCAGTTGAACACCTGGGGGAAATGTGGACCGATGTGTTAGCCAGTCAACTCCACTACCATTAAAACACTAAAGGAATGGGCCCAGGAAGAATAACATTCGGTCCCTCCAGTAGTTCTACAGACTCAGAGTCAATGCCAAGGCTCATTGAAGCTGTTCTGTCGGTTTGTGGTGGCCTTAACACCTTACTGAGGTATTTTATATTTGTTACCCGTCTCTATGACCTAAAATTACCAATATTGCTCAACTCCCCTCGTCCCAAGGTCTTGTTTCTTTGGAAAAATTTAAATGATTGGATCAGTCTTGTTAATGAACATTTTCAATTAGGGACCTGTACATTCATGTTCATTTTGAAATGTTATGTATGCTCACGGTTCACATTACTGCTGTTGTGTGAAATACAGCGGTTTTGATAGTCTAAAGGAAGTGCCTTCCCCGTGGCCATCTTGGTCTAAACTGGTCTGTCTTTGAAGAGATTTCTCCTCAAAAAGACCAGTAGAAATGTTACAGTTAAATTAAACGTTCAGAATGCCGTAAGAGTCACGTGCCACATCCAACTACTCCTTCGCCATTATGAACTAATTCTAAGCTGTGTGGAGGCAAAGAACACTACACCTTTCAGTAAAGTAGCATGTACAGCATACATTTATTGGCAGATGTATTTGCTGGAGAGCATGAATTGCATCGTTTGAAAACTTTTCGCACATTTCATTCTTAACATTTGCTGACATCAGAGGCCTTTGAGTCACAAATTAGGTACATAACTACATCTGGTGTGTAAACCCTTGATAAAGGACTTTAACCAGGGTTTACATAAAATCAGTGGTCACTAGACATTGGTTCCAGAAGAAAATGAAGTATTCTTGTCTCTTGAACTGCAGTCTGGAGATAGACTTTGTCCCAAATAGCACCGTATTCCCTTTATATTATCTACAGGGCAGGAAACCCTGTTCCTAGAGTCCCAGGGGACATGGGGGCAAAACCCCAGATGTAGGGTTTAGGGTGCCATTTGGTACAAAACCTGGTCTGGTTCAGTAGGCGGGTGGTTTAGGGTCGGCAGCGCTGGATGAGGGCAGTGGGTTGAGGGCAGTGGGTTGAGGGCAGTGGGTGGTTTAGGGTTGGCAGCGCTGGATGAGGGCAGTGGGTTGAGGGCAGTGGGTTGAGGGCAGTGGGTTGAGGGCAGTGGGTTGAGGGCAGTGGGTTGAGGGCAGTGGGTTGAGGGCAGTGGGTGGTTTAGGGTCGGCAGCGCTGGATGAGGGCAGTGGGTTTAGGGCAGTGGGTGGTTTAGGGTCGGCAGCGCTGGATGAGGGCAGTGGGTTGAGGGCAGTGGGTGGTTTAGGGTCGGCAGCGCTGGATGAGGGCAGTGGGTTGAGGGCAGTGGGTGGTTTAGGGTCGGCAGCGCTGGATGAGGGCAGTGGGTTGAGGGCAGTGGGTGGTTTAGGGTCGGCAGCGCTGGATGAGGGCAGTGGGTTGAGGGCAGTGGGTGGTTTAGGGTCGGCAGCGCTGGATGAAGCGGGGGTAGAGACAAACGTCTCTGATGTGATGTCTGTTCAGCAGCCAGGTCAGGAACCGCTCCAGGCCCAGTCCGTAACCGCCATGTGGGCAGGTCCCGTACTTCCTCTGGAACACACAACGCTGCCGTTAGCAACGCCTCGCGAGAGACCCCAGATAAAGTAGCTATTACTGGATTCACACAGTACAGTTTTTGTTTTAATAATACTTTTAGTTTTCAAGGAATATCAATTTGTCAGGACCCTTTTCTTTCACCCCCAGATGGCAGTATGTGACTTTTTGGATACCCTTTCTGTTTCCTACATGGTCAGTGTACCAGTAGTAGGGGGCGGGGTCTACATACCTGGTCAGTGTACCAGTAGTAGGGGGCGGGGTCTACATACCTGGTCAGTGTACCAGTAGTAGGGGGCGGGGTCTACATACCTGGTCAGTGTACCAGTAGTAGGGGGCGGGGTCTACATACCTGGTCAGTGTACCAGTAGTAGGGGGCGGGGTCTACATACCTGGTCAGTGTACCAGTAGTAGGGGGCGGGGTCTACATACCTGGTCAGTGTACCAGTAGTAGGGGGCGGGGTCTACATACCTGGTCAGTGTACCAGTAGTAGGGGGCGGGGTCTACATACCTGGTCAGTGTACCAGTAGTAGGGGGCGGAGTCAATCCCTTCTCTTTTGTATCCCTCCAGCAGTTCGTCAGCATCCCAGATCCTCATTGACCCTCCAACGATCTCTCCAACGTTGGGCATCAACACGTCCACCTGGGAGGGTCAAAGGCAGCGATTGGTTCAAATGAATCATATAATACTGGTTCAGCCTTTAAGACGAGTGCTATTTTGGCCCCCACTCGTGACCATCTTCAATCATCGCAAATGGAAACTGTGAGTCTAGATGACAACAAATATTACTATTCAGAGACACCTAAAAACCCTGAGATCTGGTCAGAAGACAGGCTCTAAATTGGGACCAGTTTATCAATATACCCCAGACTCCAATCGCGAAGCAGACAGACCCAGAACTTGATATCACCAGCCTTTTTACGTCGTCATATCTGCAAGTGCACTTGCCCAAGAAAGGGAGAGTGATGACCAATATTTTGTGACTTCCTACAAAGTTAACCAAGCTGCTATTTTTCACATCTGGGTCATGGTTCCCAGAATGTACGCCCTCTAGTGGCCAGGCAGACTTACAGACTCAGTGAGGCGCTGGTCCTCTGCACAGCGCTGCATGTAGAAGGACTTGATCTCAGCGGGGAAGCGGCACAGCAGGATGGTCTCCCCGATGGTGTCTGTCATCAGCCTCTCTGGTGCTTCGGGGATGTCCTGAAGTAAAGGAATCAGCAGGTTGGCGTGGCTCAGTAGGCAGAGCGTGGCATGAGCTATGTCATAAGGTTGTGGGTTCTAGTGCCCGCTGGGCCCATCTTACTGTCAAACCAGACGTACCTCTCCAAACTCGTAGTAAGTCCCGTCGTCCTTTTTGATGTCGTGCTCCTTCAGCCAGATGATGGCGTCAGAGTAGTTCATCCTCAAAAAGGGTCTCTTAGGGGGCTTAAAGTCCTGGGGAGGAGGAGGGGCAGACTTTATGAATACATACCGCTTCGCCTCGTGTTCAGCCTTTTACGGTCAAGGAGGACTGATTTTGAATTAGTTCAAACTGTAAAAATGTTTCCCAAAAACATGATCGACAGTTTTTGTGTCAGTGAGTCAGTGAGAGTGAAAAGAAAGAGTCAATGACTCAGTTACTCTGTCTTTAACAGATGATCTACAGATTGTCTGCTGACCCATAACTTTTAACCATCTACTAAACCTAACCTTTATTCTATCCATAACCCTATCCTTAACCTTAGCAAGCAGTTGTTCATCAACCGATAGTAATACCATCTATAGAACATCTACAGATAGAAACTGGGACTCAACATAAAAAACCCAAGGACCAGAGAGGGCCAACACCGAGCCGTTGTAAAGACGTGTATATTATGAAGAGCCAGACGTACGGGGTTGACATCATAGAGGAGTGGGGCAGCAGGAGACTTCAGGACCCTGTCCACCACATCACACACCAGATTCTCCAACCGGGTCAAGAGGTCATCAAAGGTCATGAAGGGGCACTCTGCTTCTATGTGGGTGTACCTACGGAGGGAGGACGGGCACATAGGAGTAATCGTTCAGTGTAGCAGTGGAGTATGGAGATTACATTACCCCAATCACATCCCATTCTTCGGGTTTATATTAGCACTAACTCTTTTTTTCCCCTCCAAATGTATACCCACTCATGGGAGGCCCCTGGGCACTGTCAGTATGCTGCAAACATGGATTTGAATGCCATAAAACAGCTGTGATGTGAGGCAGCGGCTTTACCGCTGCGCCATCCGGGAGAGCCCCTGACCATCATTAAGGTTAACGGACAAGGACCCAGATTCCGCCATCACCCACGCGAGGCCATAATCACGGACGGGGAATGGTGGAGCAAATACTGCGGAATGACTGAAGGCTGCGCGCCCAGCGGCTTTCCTCTCGGTACTCACTCGGCCAGGTGCCGGCGCGTGCGGGACTGCTCGGCGCGGTAGGACTGGGCAATACAGAAGGTGTTCCCCAGGGACGGGATGCAGGTCTCCAGGTAGAGCTGGGAAGACTGGGTCAGGTAGGCCTCCTCCCCAAAGTAGTTAAGGTTGAACAGGGTGGAGCCTCCCTCCACCTGGGTCTGAACTAGAGTGGGCGGGGTGATCTGGGGGGTGCGGGGGTTGCATGTTACGAAAACACTTAGACTAGCTTCATGCCGATAAATGACAAGCGTCTACTCTTGAGAGAGACAAGTTAGCATACATGCTATATAAGATAAAAACGATACGTTCACAAACCAAACAGGAACAACGTGTTATTCTTTGCAGAAACCAACTGGGTACCACACCACTTGGACCTCAGCGTGGCACCGGGCCCGGAATCGTACCTCACAGTAGCCTTGGCTGAAGAAGTGGTCCCTGAAGCACTGGGTGACTGTGGAGCGGACGCGCAGGATCTTGGACACGTTCTCCCCTCGGATCATCATGTGTCTGTTGTTGAGCTGGACGTCCACGTCGGACTCCTCGTTCAGGAGGTTGTCAGCACCTCCAGCTGGGGCCAACCCAACCAGCTCCCAGAAGTCACAGTGCAGCTCATGACCCCCAGGGGCCTGTTGGGGGAGGTGAGCTGATAACGTAACTCTGACAACACCACATCTAAACCCTTCATTGCATTGATACCTGTACGCCCAGTTGGGTCTGGATAACCGGGTAATTTCACTGTCAACTGTGACATGGACCAAATGAATAACCCTAAATCAGGAATGTGTACCTGCTTTCCTTGAGGAACTTCCTTGACCAACCCATAAAGAGCCACGGTGCTCTCTGTTGACAGAACCAGGGCATTGTAGCACTGGCACTGCAATGAGAACAAGGGAAAAGGCTATCAGAAAATACCCTACCGAAAATGAAGAGACAATGCAAATCGTGTAATTACATTTGTAATTTAAAAAAGTTAATAAATAAAAAGTACCAGTTTATCGTTGAGAACACACTGCAGGAATCCAGTTCCGTCCCTCAGAACAATGAACAGCAGATTCTTTCCTAGCAAGAGAATCAATATGCATCAGGCTTGGGGTCACATTGATCTCAATAGATGTTTTTATCCCCCAGCAAACTGATGGATGATGGTAGGTCAGGGTGTCACAAAAGACTGGCAGTCCCATCTGACCTCATTTAAAATAGCTTCCATTTACATAATTATTATTTAGGGGAGAAAAAGTTTCATAGCAGTGTTTGTTTTGGTTTGTCCAGTAAAGGGACAATTTTGAAATGACACATGAAACCGTACACACAGTCCATGTTGTGTGCTATGTGGGGGACTGGGGGGGCTGTGTGCTTTGTTTGCAGTATCTTGGTTGTAAAATCCTAACAGACATTGCCGTTCTACTGATTCAGGATTCCAGCTTCAACCAAAGTTTTGTCCCCACCACAACACTCACCCTGTTTTCTCAATCTGTGCACCCAACCAAACACCTTCACTCTCTGCTCCCTGAGTGGCTGCAGTTCAAAGATTTTAACCTGTTGGGAAGGAGTACAGTACATTTCAATATTAATGATACAAGACCAAGACTATGTTCTTATTTCCTATGAGTTTCTGTTTTAATTGTATTAATTAAGCAGCTAAATAATTGTATGTATCCATATAAGCACAAAAATCCAAAACAGTACAAACAAGAAATTAAAAGGTTGGGAAATTAAAAGCAATTATCCCACGCCACCACTTACTTCCTCTTTACAAATTAATTAATTGTGGTTAGGCTTAGAATGACAGGTCTTGTACTGGTTCAGAAGGAAAGATATACAAGCAGCAAAATAGTAGGCTCCTAATTTTGTTTACAGAATAGACAGAAAAATGACTCAATTATGATTATGAAAATTATGCAGATAAGAATATAGTGGAACATACAGTTTTAGGCTCGGGTAGACTGGGGTCATTCTCAATTATGATTTTTTTAGCTTCTTCCAGATTCTTCTCTCTCCTCTCAGAGTCCTCTGCCTTCAAAGTGGGAAAAAAGTAATTAATATAGACGTACATAAGGTGACGATGGCAGATGATTCACTAGTTCCCCATAGACATGTTGTAAGGCTGAAATAACATTATAGCCGTTTTCTTTTTTCCCCCATGGCTAAAACCAGGTAAGGCTTGTTGCCATTCTTAGGAAGCATAATGAGTTTCATTTATTTTAAAATGTTTGGGGAAAGACACTGTCCACTATGATCAGCATAAAGATGTCAGATAGGAGTGGCAGTGTAGTTCCCTACCATCCACAATAATTATTCATCTTTATTGTCAATACCAGATGGTTTCTCATTGTTTTGTACAATAATAGTGTCCACCTCTACCACATTAACTCTATGAAATTGAAAAGGACATTGCTTTCATTTCATCAGGGATTTCACCATGAATATGAAGGCTTTGAGTATTTTGTTGGCATGTCATGCTTGACAAAATACATCAGTAAAATAGTAATTAAAATAATTGGCATGAGGTTGTGATCAATGAGCCATCTGCTTTAATGAAAGAGGAAGCTGAATTGCTCTTTATGGACATTATTTCATTTAAATTACTGCAGTCTTTTCCAAAATGCATCATATCATTTATCTTGGTTTTATAATGCATTTTCTTCTTTTTGTATGGTCAGATAGTTACTCAATTCTATAATTTGCCATTCAGATTTAGACATTTATTTTGCTTCATCTCATTTACACATGAATTCCTTTCAGTTGCCAATCAATCCATGGTGATTTTACTGTTCAAATGTATTTCTTTTTGTGGTACATGCTAAGCAATGTCACTACAATCAAAGGGGGTCATTTGCCCAGGCTGGAGATAATATTCCTAGTTCTGTGTTCCAATCTTAATCTTCCTATGATCCTTTTGGTTTCTGCTCCAACATTAACCTCACGGTCTGGCTTGAAGGGCAGTGTGGAAAAAAGCTAAATGGCTTGGTGCGGATTCCTAGGAGGAAGGCTTGCTGTGATCTTCAACTCAGCTGGATTTTAATCAAATTGGGAAATATTTTATATACAGTAAATATATAAAAATACAAAGAAAAGGACACTGGCCCCTGAGGCTCGGTCACCTCTCCGCCCCCAAAGGCTCTGCCAAGGCCACGCCCCCAAAGGCATACCTCCTTCTTGTCTTTAGTGTCACTCTTCATCTGCTCTCTATGAAATAACTTCTTCACATTTTTCATTTGGGTCTTGGAGATCACTGCCCAACGCTACAGAGCAACAGGGAAACAAAATCACGAAGTGAAACCACATTTCCTTTTAAAATAACTGTTAGGCTTTAGCTGTGTTTTTGCTGTGGGTTAAGCTGTGACAGCCAGCTAATGTTTACCTCTCCTTCCTTCTGAGAGTCCACATAAATGGTTGGGAAGGGCTCCTTTCCAGCAAATATCAAAGCCTGTGAAACATGGCGGTTCAGAATTAGAATCAACTTTAATGGAGAGAAACAACAAATATCTACAATTCTGTAAGTTCTACAGTGGGGCAAAGAAGTATTTAGTCAGCCACCAATAATGCAAGTTCTCCCACTTAAAAAGATGAGAGAGGCCTGTAATTTTCATCATAGGTACACTTCAACTATGAAAGACAAAATGAGAAAAAAATCCAGAAAATCACATTGTAGGACTTTTTTAATGAATTTATTGGTAAATTCCTCTGTAAAATAAGTATTTGGTCACCTACAAACAAGCAAGATTTCTGGCTCTCACAGACCGGTAACTTCTTCTTTAAGAGGCTCCTCTGTCTTCCACTCGTTATCTGTATTAATGGCACCTGTTTGAACTTGTTATCAGTATAAAAGACACCTGTCCACAACCTCAAACAGTCACACTCCAAACACCACTATGGCCAAGACCAAAGAGCTGTCAAAGGACACCAGAAACCAAATTGTAGACCTGTACCAGGCTGGGAGGACTGAATCTGCAATAGGTAAGCAAGAAATTAACTGTGGGAGCAATTATAAGAAAATCGAAGACATACAAGACCACTGATAATCTCCCTCGATCCGGGGCTCCACGCAAGATCTCACCCCGTGGGGTCAAAATGATCACAAGAACGGTGAGCAAAAATCCCAGAACCACACGGGGGGACCTAGTGAATGACCTTCAGAGAGCTGGGACCAAAGTAACAAAGGCTACCATCAGTAACACACTACGCCGCCAGGGACTCAAATCCTGCAGTGCCAGACGTGTCCCCCTGCTTAAGCCAGTACAAGTCCAGGCCCGTCTGAGGTTTGCTAGAGAGCATTTGGATGGTGCAGAAGAGGATTGGGAGAATGTCATATGGTCAGATGAAACCAAAATAGAACTTTTTGGTAAAAACTCAACTCGTCTTGTTTGGAGGAGAAAGAATGCTGAGTTGCATCCAAAGAAAACCATACCTACTGTGAAGCATGGGGGTGGAAACATCATGCTTTGGGGCTGTTTTTCTGCAAAGGGACCAGGACAACTGATCCGTGTAAAGGAAAGAATGAATGGGGCCATGTATCGTGAGATTTTGAGTGAAAACCTCCTTCCATCAGCAAGGGCATTGAAGATGAAACGTGGCTGGGTCTTTCAGCATGTCAATGATCCAAAACACACCGCCCGGGCAATGGAGTGGAAGCATTTCAAGGTCCTGGAGCGGCCTAGCCAGTCACCAGATCTCAACCCCATAGAATATCTTTGGAGGGAGTAGAAAGTCTGTGTTGCCCAGCGACAGACCCAAAACATCATTGCTCTAGAGGAGATCTGCATGGAGGAATGGGCCAAAATACCAGCAACAGTGTGTGAAAACCTTGTGAAGACTTACAGAAAATGTTTGACCTCTGTCATTGCCAACAAAGGGTATATAAAGTATTGAGATTAACTTTTGTTATTGACTAAATACTTATTTTCCACCATAATTTACCAATTAATTAATTAAAAATCCTACAATGTGACTTTCTGGATTTTTTTTCCATTTTGTCTTTCATAGTTGTAGTGTACCTGTGATGAAATTACAGGCCTCTCTCATCTTTTTAAGTGGGAGAACTTGCACAATTGGTGGCTGACTAAATACTTTTTTGCCTCACTGTATATCTATAAGTTCATATATCGCTTTAAGTTTGTTTTTCATGTAAATAATTTGTTTTTCATGTAAATAATCATTAATTCAAAGTTCTAACAAATCTAATTAGTAGAGGGAGAGCAATATAATCTGATGACGCTGCACTAGCTCTGCCCTCCCATTGTGTGCATAGAGAGACAATTTAGCAATTACTTAAAGCGATTTATGAACTTTGACATAGTAGTTATTCATTGTTATTCCCCTTTAATTGACACACAGACACACAGACTTGGTGTCATAGTGCTACTAGTGGTAGACAACTGTAAAAGTATCCAACTGACTTATTCAAGGAAGAGTAGTCAAATCCATTTAGTTTGACAATGTCATAACAAAACCTAAACGGGGTAGGTAGTTCCCACTGAGAGGCATATCAAACATCTGTTTGTTGTTCTATAAAACTTGAAAAGTTAGGTATGTGTAGAAATAATTAATCCTACCCTCAGTGAGGTCTTGAAGGGCTTCTGCTCTGTTCCATCACCATCTTGGTCATTCCCCTCTCTCTCGGACACATACAGCTCACCTAGGAAGTGAAAACCATAACGCCTGTCATTTCAGACCGTTCAAAGGATGCATCATGGCAGCTCAGGATGATGAATGCCGTATTTGACACCACAATGAAAACACTTGCTGTCTGCTGATGAAGCGAGTTAAAGTTAGTTTTATAATGGATATTCATATTCGCCCATCAAAACCAACTAATTCAGGACAACGAAAATAACCCATAATTTTCAATGTATAAATCAAATATTTTTTCATATAATTTTCGTTTTTCCAAAGTAGCATTTTTTTTTTTAATTGTGTTTTTTTTTTTATATCGTCTTAAAAATTAAAGCGTCTACCTAAAGTGTGCCATGACAACAAAAGTGCTATATTCTGACTTGGGGCAGGATGGGCTACAATCTATGGCTTTTTTTTTTTTACATTATTAAATAAATGGAACATTATTAATTGTAACCATCATTATCACAAACGTTATAGTAGGCTATATAAACGGAAAACTACAATAGTGTAATATTATTCAAATGTCGTCCTATTTTTTGAAATGTAACATGTTTGTAGTGATGGGTGATATGTCCTACCACTTATTTGGATTTTTTTGCTGTGATTTTGTAACTATCGCTTATGTGAACGGATTCTGCAGAAGCAAAGAAGACGCAACGTTTGAAATCCTTCAAAGTATGACGCGTCCGTTTCTCGTCGGAGACTTCCGCCCCTAGAGAGCCTTTCCGATTCCACTACGTTGTGACGGACTTCATTGGAAAGAATGACACCCGGCGAAACGTAATGGAGTGCGTGAATCTAATCAATCAATCAAATGTATTTATAAAGCCCTTTTTACAACAGCAGTTGTCACAAAGTGCTTTTACAGAAACACCCGGCCTTAAACCCCAAGGAGCAAACAACAGTTGTGTTCAATTTCAACAAAATCTAATGTGAATGAGGCATAACTTATCGTACTTTGCTGGCAAGATAATGTAATTGTACCATATATTTTAGTGTCCAGCGAGATGACAGAAATGTTAAAACAGCCATTATAGCACATAGCTTACACAACTTCTGTTACAGACATACATCTGTAATAACATTGTGCTATTTGGCTCTGAGCTAGCTGACTGTACTTAGCAACGACGATCTGATCCAACACATCACACATGATTTCAGCAGCAGCCTCCGTTAGCTCACTGGCTAATTACTGTTATCAACTTACCGACTGAGAGTTTACCTGCAGTTTTCGTTACCTCATCCGCCATATCTACGTAGAATGTGAGCCAATCTTTTTTTTTTTATGTATTACTTGGTAGATAGCTAATAATAACAACAATTATTCAGCCCTTGCGTCTGTCATCGAGTTCAGTGCTCATGCGAATGAATTTCTGTGCATACAACTTCCGGATAGATCCTAAGCGGTAATTGGTCACCCTGTGCAGTACATTTAACGTGGATTGGTTACCAGTCAATGTCGTTCATTATATGTCCGCCCTGAAATGACGAAACGAGTGTTGCGTTGATCTTTGCGTTAGTAACTAGAGATGATTAATGCAATCAAATAAAGGAAATTCATTTGGGACTGAATTTAACTGTATCTTTACAGGATTCACTAAATACAGAGGCATGGTTCGTTTACTTATGAACATACATTTCGCACAGGTATATTGACACGAGAGCTGTTTTATGCTGTTGGAGAGAATGTGAGGTGTGACGATGTAATTAAAGTCAACACTACTGCTAAGATAATGTAATTGTAATTTACCCATGGAACACAAAAATATCATACGAAAAAGAATTAGCTTGGCAAAAACATTTAAAGTTTTAATAATGTACCTGGACATCGCTTTTAGGAGTTGTTATTTTGGACCTGCCATTTTTTACCCTTGCAGCGCTTTAACGAAAAACGAAAAATATTATTATAGTTATTAATATTGCTATTATTTTCATAGAATACATTTTAAAAAATTGCCCGTGCTAAAACGTCTTTGTTTGAGCTGTGGTTACTACTGTTAACTATTAACCTGACGTGGAACGTGTAGTATAGTTGACCACTCCCTGCTTAGTTTTTATTGGTTAACGACAAACTTTCGTCAGGGAGCTGCAGGAAAAGTGTGATTCGAGAGAGGGTTTGAGTTGGGGCAGTGTATACCGGTGACATTGTTTTATATGTAACTTAATCTGTAATAAGTCCTTGCATCTGTATTCTGTACAATGGTCGGTGTAAAAGTCATCGGGAATGATTCCGAATTTCAGCCTGAGCTAACATCTGCCGGCTCGAGGCTTGCGGTAGTGAAGTTTACAATGGCAGGGTAAGATCCAAAATCTATGCCCAGGCCTCTGTGAATGTAGCTAGCTATATGCTAGTTAGCGGATTAGCATGCACGACTGGGTATAAACTGAGATTGATTATCTACTTTCATTCATACGTGTGTAGTTAGTAAATAGTTTTCATGTTTCAAAGTATATTATCTCACTGTATTTTCAAAAGCATGAAAAAAAATGCGAACTCTTGGCATCACCACGATGTTAGCTTGCTGGGTAGCTAAATTGCCAGCTATGACTTAGCAATATCAGACAGGCTAACCTAGAGAATACAGTAAATTGTTAACAGTACCTCCGTATCCCTAGTTGAATACTGGCTAACTATCAGTAGTCGATTAAATTATATTCGTGTTATTGTACTTTAGTGATAGTTGTTTTAATAATATACATCCTGCTAACAGTGCACTTCCTTGCGACGTGAAAACAAGTTGTTTTCGGTCGTAAGCTATCAAATGCTTTCTAGTGTACCATCAATGAAGACTGCTGAGCACTATGTATATATTTTTAATAACGACAGTTACCACAATATTGATAATGAGGTTAGCCCACAATGATTTAACTGTCATTCCAGTTTAGTTGGCAGTAACTTCCTACGGATTTTTTTTTCCTCTCCAGGTGTCGGCCCTGTGTCAGAATATCGCCGGCTTTCAACATGTTGAGTAATAAGTACCCACATGTAGTTTTTCTTGAAGTAGATGTACACGTCTGTCAGGTGAGTTTTTGGTGTTTTAATACTACCACACAGTGCAGGTGTATTCAACAAGTACCCCAGGAACTGGCTTCAAAGTCCAGAGTTTACTTTTAGGGCCATAGTGTATTGTAACCAAAACCTCAAGCACTATTTGTTGTCATGTGAACAAGAAATTGATTGGCGCCTCAGATGTTCGAGTTCTCCTCATTTCAGTCATTGAGCCATACAGAGGAATACATCTGGTACGACTGGTTTTGTAAGACTTCAGTGTCGATCTCATGCATCTTTCTCAGGCGACGGCTGCAGCCAACAACATATCTGCAACGCCAACGTTTTTGTTTTTCCGGAACAAAGTGCGAATTGACCAGTATCAGGGTGCCGATGCCTCTGGGCTAGAAGAGAAGATTAAGCAGCATGTAGAAAATGATCCCGGTAGCAACGAGGACTCTGACATTCCCAAGGGATATGTGAGTATATATATATATATATATATGTATATGAACTGCATCACTATGGCCTGTTGTCTGGTAATGGTCCTCTGAGTGACTGAAGTATAGCAGCTGATTGTGTCCCTGTGGTTTTGTTATGGGACATGAACTCTTACCCTTCTGCGCTGTAACTCAGTGTCCTGCCACAGCTATGTCACTGACTCCACAAAGTGTAGATGTAGTTAAGTGTAGGCGTGGTGATGGTATCTTAGGACAGGTGCCTGGCGGGCATTAGCTCCCGCTGACCATTCACTGCACAACCAGACACTCTAAAGCAGTGTCAACAATTTCACTACTGATCTGTTCTGTCTGCTGTTCGGATCACGTGCGAGAAATACATTTTTTATGGCATCATACTAGTTTGAAATGGGTCGGATCCCACGGAGCATCTCCAGCTGAAACTTAATGATGTGCCTCTGTGTCCAGATGGATCTCATGCCCTTTGTCAACAAGGCGGGCTGTGAGTGCCTGAATGAGAGTGACGATTACGGCTTTGATAACTGCTTGGTCAAGGACACCACCTACTTGGAGTCCGACTGTGATGAGCAGGTGAGTCGTTAAAGTTCTTTTGAAGGCTAACTTTCCCTGTTCCTTCACCCGTTGGGAGATTTACTTAAAGAACCCCCCCGAGAAAACAATAAATTATTTTTTTAAAAACGCCACTTTGGAAATATCAATTAATTCCAAAACTGCAGCAAACATTTTCCATTGAACGTGGGGGGGCCACGTTCAATGGAAAATGTTGGCTGCAGTTTTGGAATTAATTGATATTTCCAAAGTGGAGTTTAAAAAAAATTATTATTGTTTTCATTGTTTAACGCTTATTTTACTAACTAAGTTGACTTGAGAACCCATTCTCGTTCACAGCAAGTGTCTTGGGGAACTATTGGGGTTAACTATCTTAAAATACGTTTCACCATACTGGTTTGGGGATTTGATCTAGAAATCTTTCGGTTACTATTCAGATGCTCTAGCAGCTGGTTTTCCTGCCACTTCCTGTTTCTGTCTGTGTGAGTTATACATGTACAGTAACACATCTCCTTCTCGTTCAGCTGCTCATTACGATGGCCTTCAACCAGCCTGTTAAACTGTTCTCATTGAAGCTCCAGTCCTCTGACTTTGGTGAGTCCACTGGCACTAGTTCTTGACAAGAAAGGCCTTTTAAGTAGATGTTGGCCTTTATTGGAACAATAATGGTCAGCCTTTTGTTTTGTTTTTTAGGGTAAACCGAGGTAAGGCTTCTGTTTGTCGTATTCACATTTAATTGTCCTCCTTGTTTCTCTCCTTAAGCCCAGGCACCGAAATGTATAAAGGTCTTCATCAACCTTCCTCGCTCCATGGACTTTGACGATGCAGAGCGGAGCGAGCCCACCCAAACCCTGGACCTGGCTGAGGAAGACTTCAAGGACGACGGGCTGATTCCGCTGAGATACGTCAAGTTCCAGAACGTTCAGAGTGTCACTGTGAGTAGTGCTGTGTTGAAGGTGTTCAGTGGAAATGATCGGGCCGTGTGGCGGTTCAGGGCTGTGATTCAAGTTCATCTGGTTGTGAGCATCTGTGGAATTGCTGAAATGTAAATGTATGTCATCAACCAATCAGTGATCTATGGGCTTGATTTTCTCCTTCCTGGTTTCTATTTTAGAACCATAAAAGAAGTAGATTAGAAGAAGAGGATAGAGCCTCTTGATAGAAGAACCTTTCAGGATTTTTTTTTGTCCCGTTCTTAACTTTCTATTCAGTGCAAAAATAAGTTGAGGAATCAGAGTTGGATCATTTGTTTTGTTAAGAAAACTATCAAAACAAATGATCTAATTGTGTAGATTAAGCGTTGTTGTTTTTAAATGTACACATGCTTTTCTCCTCCCACAAAAAAATGGTTTAAAGAGGGCAACAAACTCCCTCCTTGACCTGTCAAACATTTCTTTCCCCAAATAAAAAAGTAAAAAGAGCCATTGAGAGATGGAAGATCAGAATAATTAATATACATTTATGCCAATGCCCCCATCTGGTGGTGAAATCATGTTTTTCCCCTCTTAGACAGCAGTGATATGACACATTAAGAAAATCTGTTTTGTTTCTATGTTTGTCTCTACTGGAAATGTCTACTTAAATTATGGTGTGGTCTTTTTATTCTTCTAACAGATGTTTGTAAAAAGCAATCAGGGGGACGAGGAGACGACAAAAATCAACTACCTTACTTTTATTGGGACCCCTGTACAAGCCACCAACATGAACGACTTCAAACGGGTAAGAACCGCCCTGGCGTTGGCAACGAGTGGGATTGGACTGGTGGGACAGACGCCTAATGGAGTGAAATAGAGGAACCGGCAAACTGCGTTGCCTTGGCTTGTTGTTTGACCAAATATTACCATAATTAGGTATTCTGGAGCTCCTACAGCTGTACATAAACCTTTCCGGCACACACACAAAGCACCGGCTACTATTTCGGTCTAAATCAAACATGGTCAATGTCTATTTTTATAAGCTTTGATTTGGTGTCTGCCCCTGGTAATTGGAGTTTTACTGCTAGGCATGTTCAAAGGTTACCTCAGTGTTCTGAATTGGCGTCCAGATTTTTGAAAAACAGTGTTGAAACGGGCATGGTAAATTGACTTAAATAAAAGCAAGTTGGGCTTAATGAACTGGAAAATCTATAGTTATTCATGGTTATTTGGCAGATAGCTGGCTAACTGGCTGAACCTGCTTTCCAGTCAAACCCCCAGATCTACTCTCTTCTGTGTTGTGGAGCTGTGATTATAATGATTGTTTTATCATTCCATGCTACACTGACTGATTTATGCAAAAATATATTGATCTGGATAGTTTGAGTTTAATATAAACCTGTCCTCCTTTCAGCTGACCCTCAACTTTTTACCAGCACTCAATAGGTCCTGGTATTGTGCTACAAATTAGTACAATAAAAAAAAAAAAGAATATGTAGTTTTTGCATAAAATTACATAAAACGTAATACGTATTGCAATAACAGCTAGGTTAGTTCCAGAGTGTTCCCTCTGTGGAGCTTTTGGTGGTTGAGACCATCCGTTAGGCAAGGTTTTGTTCCTGAATATTACTTCACGTCACTCAGAACTGAGCGTGCTGTGGTTGCACTGTCCCCGAAGACTCGAACACTCTGATGGGAAATAATGTCTGTGATTTGCCGGTCAGTTTGCCTGTCGCAGGTCATGTTTTGTCTCAACACACCTGCCGCGCTATGGCAGACCCGGCATGCTCTCCTGAAGCTCAGGGCCTGCTCGCCCGAAAAATAAGTCTCTAATGACTTGAAACATTGTTCTACCTGAAAAACAAGTGTCAGCAAGGCTACAATAGTTGGTTTAGTTCCTCAAGTTATTTGACTGAACTGAAGTCAGATTTTGATAAAAATAAGACTGATTTTTAAACTCTGTTACCAAGTAATTATTCAGAAAATCGGAAATGACTACAGTTTCTGGTCATTGTTTTCATAACTGTCCTTCCATTACAGCTTTATAGGAAGTTGATAAGGGTATCCTTTTGTCTTGGGGAAAATACATGCAGCCTTTTAAGTATGATGGAGAAGGGTGTGGTCTTACTGTGAAGCCTGACGTCATGAACAGGCTGACATTTATAGAAATCAACTCAAGTGTACTAACGTGTGCGATTTCAGTTGACATGAAATGTAGCGTAATTTGGACTTCATAATTATAATTTTTCTGTAATGTATTTCACTGAGGTCTGTGATATGGTCAGTTTAGGGTATACAATAAAGTAATAGAAATCAGTACTCGCTGATCTTTTTTTAAAGTTATTTCTACAGCGGACTGTTGAGTATGTGGTCAGTCACATCAAGTTCAGCTGTGTTCTTTTTTTAGGCTTAAGCTTCATTTCCACAAAACCAATCATCTTCTTAAATATACATGTTGAGTGATCATTCACAAATGCATTGCGATGTCGTTTTTTGGCAATATGGCCCAAGCATGGTGTGGTTTTCAGAGATCCATGCCAGGGAGGATTTTGTTACCAGGTAACACCAACGCTGGTTGTTTTCACCCAACAGGTTGTGGGCAAGAAAGGAGAGAGTCACTGAAACGGCGTGTGTACAGACGCTGGGGGCCGTCATTGACGTCCCACCCAGGACGTTCCTCTTCGCCCCTCCCCGTCTGCCAAAGCTGCCACCGGGTGGGGGTTTAGCTACACTATAACAACCAACACTGTGTCCCAAATCATCATATTCCCTACCCAGTGCACTTCTTATGAGCGCTTTGTAGTGCCCAGTTTTTTGCACCTGGTGTCCAGTTGGATTCCTGAAGGCTTTGGTCTGGGACCAGACAGGGTTTTTTTTCCCCCTTGATTTTTCTTTCTGCTGTCAGAAGCAGTGAACTGAGTAGGGAATATGGTCAGAAGTAGTGTACTACTTGGGGTTCCATTTGGGACGTGAAAACGTACACGCTGACTGCCCGTGGAATTACCAAGATGAGGCACCTGGCTCAATTCATTCAAACATTTTTATTGTAATTCAGACTTCTAAACACTGTAAATAAACAGAATCCTTTTTCAAAGGCATGCAGGCATTTGACGTCTCTTGTATTAAAATGTTCAAGGGACAGTTCTCTGAAATCACAGAATGATTCTTAAAACCAGGCTTTGGTTTGGCTTTCCTGGCAATGTTATTTTGCATTTGTGGCAAAAATAATTTCTAAATCTTGGTACATACATTTGCCACTATATATGATTTAAAAATTTGCTTAAATATTTTGATCACTAGAATGGGATTTGATCTACAAAATTGAGGAAGGTGAGTAACTGTACAAAGAAGTGTAGATTGGTCAACAAGAAATTAAGTAAAATAAACATTGGCTATTAAAATCCTTAATTTTTCATACCGGATCAATTATTTTGGTAAATATTTCATGTCTCATAGAATATTGGCTTTAGTATTGAGTCTCCGTCAGGCACTAATATTATGGATATACTCACTTTTAACTCTGTGTTTACACTGAGAATAGAGAGGGACCTCTTCTTGAGTAGACTGGTGGTCGACGGCACATAATGGTTTCACAGTCAGCTGCTGGTGTGAAATCCGAATGGGGACAGCAGTGAGATGTAATGCCAATTGTGACCACATGATGTCAGCAAAGCCTTTGCCATTACTCTATAGCCGAAGCCCTTTTCCCCACTGAACGGGGATTTTCCGTCAATGGAACGCGGATGCTGTCTGGTGTGTTTGTTCTTCTGGGTTATGTTATGCATTTTCTGGAAACCAAATGTTTTACACTAATTTATTTTTTGAAGTACATCTTCTCAGTTTTTGCGTATGTACATGCGTGATTTACCTGCAATTAAAGTGTCTTTTGGTAATTATTAAACAGTTCTACGGTGGTTTTAAGCAACAAATGTTGCTGGTCATGTTTTTCCATAGATTATTTTAGTTGTGGATGCTCAGAATATTTTTATAATTTGTATAAAAAATATTTTCATTGATTTACAAAATATTACAGAATGTGTATATCTAAGAATACTCCTATTACATGTTGTGTATTGAAGAGGTGGAGGAATATTATCAAACAGTATTCATATTAAATGTTTCTTTTGACAGTGGTACTCCTAATGAAACCATTGTTAAAGCTGCCAGACAGCCGTATTTGTTGTAGTTTATTTTCAACATGCATGTTTATTATAATTCCTAGCTTGGCACTTTGGATATGTACTGGGGATTATTTACCGTGACGTGCAGAAGCCTTCTTATTTTGAGCATCGATCATCTGCCAATTTCATTGTCAGTAAAAAGCTACAGGCATACATTTCCCTTAATCAAGTAAAATTTTCTGCGTGTGCTAGTCATATTTCACCTTTAACCTATGTAATTATAAATGGTGACTGAAGAGTACAGTAGTATTAGTCCATATTTTAAAGAGTTTTGTGTTATGATAAAGCAATTAAGGGTGCCTTTGCAATCCAAAACAGAGAAGCCTACCTGAGTTCTTTATTCAATAAATCACAGCACTCTAATGGCTGGAAAATAACCTTTGATCACAGGCCCACGTACTGCAAGTGGAACCACAGTAAACATTAAATAATCAGAGCAATTAGAACTTACAAAATTCTGCCATATTATCAGAACCCAAAATATGCTTTCCTGGTTCTGCTGTAGCTGCACGCAGCTTTGTTCTATTTCTGTGGCGTCATTTAGGTATCCTAAACAAATCAAATTAAAAGTCTGGGGTTGTTAGACGTTAAGGCCCATCATTTCGCTGGTTACGTCTAGCCACATCATAAAGAAAGAATTTGAATGCACGGCAATATACTCTCCTTGCTGATATACCTAATTGGGGGTGAGGAGAGGAGAGAGGTCTGCGCTGAAGTCGAGTCTGGATCTTGTATCAAAGGGCCGTTTCTGGCATGAACGGATACCAGGTCCTGCACCACAGAGAACTGGGTTTTATTTGCTAGGGCAGAAGTTTCAAAAAGTTTTGCAAGGGAAAACTAAAATAAGCACTTCCTATTGGCTGAGTTCACGTCACATTGATTTCCATTTGGATACGACGACCACAGAGTTCTTGCGGCAGAGCGAGGGCTGGGCGATCCACCGTTTATGTCTATTTGTGCCGGTTCTGAGTAGATCTTCAGATGGCGGTGAGTGAAATGTACTCCACACATAGGAGTGGACCTGTCTGAAACATGTTGGTCAATTAATCTGCCGTATGGTGGGAATAATAAAAGTGGCTTTCGTCCTGCAGCCATTATGCAGTGGTCTCACCAGATTATTGCATCATGTTCAGCTGCCTACAGAAAGATTACATTTCCCCTTTGTTTTCACTTTCTGAAATTAAGATGACCCATCTACCAAACCTCAACCTTTCGTGTTCCACTATCAAACAAACACCTCATCCCCAGAATTTTGTCATCTTCCCAGAAACTCTCTGTACAGTGAGACGCTTAAAGGGATATAGCGCGCAAACTTTCCCTCAACAACTCTTACAACTGACCTCAAAATGGAACACCAAGACCCGGGACTGAAACCAAATCACGGTCTGTAAATAACCTGTTATGTTGTTAGGAGGACCAGAACAAACTCAGCTTTAAAGCATCTATCATTTCTCTGGTTCATGCTATCTATGTTTCATTCTTGGTTTAGCCCTGAATACATAACTCCTGTCCTCTCTCCTGCTACCATTCCCACACACTGTGTGTGTGTCATCATAACTTTGCACTGGCCTGTCGCATTCAGACCTCATCCGTGGAGAGGTCAAAGGGCACTGCAAACCTGCACATTAAGTGTTGATGGGTCAGTGACGTTAGTTGGAATGGCTGTGTGTAATGAGGGGGGGTAGACAAACAAACATCGAATGCATTTTGTAGCAGTCCATTGTTGAAAAGGCTTTGCAAACTGCTTGGATCTGGCCTTGTCTTCAGTCCTGGTTCAGATGGGATCTGTCATCATAGTTTGAAGAACTGACTCATAACCTCACCACCTGGAGCTACAGAGACTACTGACTCATAACCTCACCACCTGGAGCTACAGAGACTACTGACTCATAACCTCACCACCTGGAGCTACAGAGACTACTGACTCATAACCTCACCACCTGGAGCTACAGAGACTACTGACTCATAACCTCACCACCTGGAGCTACAGAGACTACTGACTCATAACCTCACCACCTGGAGCTAAAGAGACTACTGACTCATAACCTCACCACCTGGAGCTACAGAGACTACTGACTCATAACCTCACCACCTGGAGCTACAGAGACTACTGACTCATAACCTCACCACCTGGAGCTACAGAGACTACTGACTCATAACCTCACCACCTGGAGCTACAGAGACTACTGACTCATAACCTCACCACCTGGAGCTACAGAGACTACTGACTCATAACCTCACCACCTGGAGCTACAGAGACTACTGACTCATAACCTCAACACCTGGAGCTACAGAGACTACTGACTCATAACCTCACCACCTGGAGCTACAGAGACTACTGACTCATAACCTCACCACCTGGAGCTACAGAGACTACTGACTCATAACCTCACCACCTGGAGCTACAGAGACTACTGACTCATAACCTCACCACCTGGAGCTACAAAGACTACTGACTCATAACCTCACCACCTGGAGCTACAGAGACTACTGACTCATAACCTCACCACCTAGAACTACAGAGACTACTGACTCATAACCTCACCACCTGGAGCTACAGAGACTACTGACTCATAACCTCACCACCTGGAGCTACAGAGACTTCTGACTCATAACCTCACCACCTGGAGCTACAGAGACTACTGACTCATAACCTCATCACCTGGAGCTACAGAGACTACTTACTCTTTGCCAAGGTTGACCAATGTGCTCCTGACTCAATTAATGTGTGAGAGAGAGATTGAAGGAGAGAGTGTGAAAGAGAGAGAGAGTGTGTGTGTGTGTGTGTGTAAATAGCTGGCTGGCCTGGTTGAGTGAACGAGTTTCTGTTATGCTACCTGTCAGTCAGTGATGTTATTTTCTTTCCAGAGTTGTAACTTGTAGCCCATATAGTGGCAAATGTTCAGTACAACGTGAAGACCAGACCAGTTCATAACCTCAATGAGCTGTCCATAGTGTTCCATCGCAGCAACGTCTCGGTACTGACAGTTGGTGGACTTGGGCCATATGGACATCATGTCCCGTTCGTGTCTGCCTGACTCACGCCTCTGTTAATGTGCTTCCCAAATGTCTTTGACAGGGGCTCTTGTCAAAAGCAGTGCACTGTACAGGGAACAGGCTGCCATTTGGAAGGCGGGCCGATGCGACACCATTGGACCGGGCCAGTGTGCAGTCTGAGAGGGGAGAGATGCCAGCGGAGATCAGAGCAGCAGTCTGCCACAGTATCTGTCATCTGATTGGTCTGTTCTCTTTCACAGACCATCACTGCTTTTCCTTTTAGCCTTCATTCTGTGTTTAGGCGGCCTATATTTAGTTATTAACTGTGTGTGTGTGTGTGTGTGTGTGTGTGTGTGTGTGGTTGTAGGGTATTGATCAGCAATATGCCACCACGTATTCTGAAGAATCAAGTCTCTGACTGAAATGTGTTAGGGAGATTCGAAGTAGCCTTCAACTTTCAGGATTTTAAATGTGAAATTCTAAAGCAAATATCCTTCTTGATATTTTCTTCCATTTAGACTCTCCTTCAGTAATATTTCAGAGATAGAGGGGCGCTCTAACTATTGCAAGTTTCGCAATCAAACAATGGAATGACATCTGATCAGTGCTCATGTTACACTGCCGTGTTATTAACAGCTATGTTTGTGTTCCAGATAACACTGCATTCACTATTTAGTGCACAGCCTTTAACTGGAGCCCCTGTGCCCCCGACACTAAATACACTATACTCACCACATCAAGACACCGCCAAAATGTTAACTGGTAACTAAACGGCTGCACTGAACTGCTCCAAAAACCTCATGTAGAATGTGGGTATTCCATTCCTAAATGTTGTCTACCACAAACAGAATTGTCACACCAAGTCAAAGTCTGAATAAAAGTGATTCTGATGTCGAAATGATATCGCTCAAAAGTGGTGCAATATCATTTGGATTAGGGTGCCATTTGGAATGTGTCAGGTGTGTTGTTTGTGTAAAGAAATGTCATTCGTCCGTTTTTTTAATTATGTAACAATACTGTAATGAAGCATCAACAGTATGTGACAGTACAATATGTTAATGTGATAACATTCCACATCAGTGAATTTTAAACAGACCAGTCAAAAGTTTGGACACACCTATTCATTCATGGGTACTTCTGTATTTATACTATTTTCCACATTGTAGAATAGTAGTGAAGACATTAAAACTATGAAATAGCACATGGAATCATCTAGCATCCAAAAGGTGTTAAACAGATGAAAATACATTTACATTTTTGCGTCTTCAAAGTATCGACCTTTTGCCTTGATGACAGCTTGGCATTCTCTCAACCAGCTTCATTAGATAGTCACCTTGAAATATTTTACCACAGTCTTGAAGGAGTTCCCACATATGCTGAGCACTTGTTGGCTGCTTATTCTTCACTCTGCGGTCCAACTCATCCCAAACCATCTCATTTGGGCTGAGGTCGGATGACTGTGGAGGCCAGGTCATCTGATGCAGCTCCATCACTCTCCTTCCTGGTCGAATAGCCCACAGCCTGGAGGTGTGTTTTGGGTCATTGTCCTACTGAAAAACAAATGATAGTACCACAAAGTGCAAACCAGATGGGATGGCACAGCACTCCAGAATGCTGACGTAGCCATGCTGGTTGGGTGTGCCATGAATTCTAAATAATTCACAGTGTCACCAGCAAAGCAAACTAAAGTTATAACCTTGCATGAGCAGGCATGTCCAAACTGTACTGTATGTGAACAAAAACCAAATGGGGTAAAATCTTTGACATTATGAATTTGCATTTTATGGAAAACAATAGCATTCGGCTGGTAACAATAGCACTTTAAGTGGTCTTTTGTAAGGAATAGTACACAGTGCAATGTGTGTCACATAAACAAGGACATTTGTTTCCTTACTCCAGCTCCAAAAACTGAACAACTAACTTGCCGACTAATAATTAAGCATTCCTCAAGATCCACATGAATTTGTCTGGGAAAACAACAAAAATGTATCACGGTAAGGCGAGAATGGGGTAAAACAAATAAATGTTATTGCTTTTTGGGGGGTGTTATAGGCTGGATATCTACATGAGCACTTAGTGACCGAAAATTGCCTTATAAAATACAACGTAATGGGAAACACTGATCTGAGGCCCAGATAACAACAGAAACGTTATATCTGTTGATTTCAGGAATACTGCTCTGTGTCAGGTGATGGATGAAATCCCACTTCCCAGTTATTCCTGGGAGGGCGGCGGCGGAACCAGGGCTTCTGGACATTTGGAAGGATGGCCTTGGGAGACTTCTCAGAGGGAACAGGCGCCCTGCACCGAACAGCAGCTACCCCAATGTGAATACTGTAGCAACACAATTAATTATTCAAATTCAAATTATATTTATTAATATTATTATTTACTGCTTCACAGGATTGGGCCAGATCCCATTCCCATGAACCTATTAACATTTCATCCCTGAAATCCCTCCGAGTTTCCTGTGATACGCCGGTCAGATTAGGCCATGGCATTATAGTAAGAGGATAGTGTCGCCTGCACAGAAAGGTGAATAACGCAACCAGACACGACCCTCCCCCCCCGAAGAAAAATCCCAGAGCTTGAGCTCAAACTGGTACCCTTTCCCCTGTAATGTTTTTGGTTAAAAAGTATTGCATTTTAGGGCAGCATTTGGGCCAGATGATAGACCACTGGGTTGCTGTGCCGTTGAAGGTCTAAATGCGGACACATGGCTGCTTAACCCTGTCCAGCGCACCAGCTGCTTTCATATCCCAATTCTACAGAACGTCGGTTGGAATCCTACTTTATAATTAATAATGATTTAGGAAAATTAAAAAATGGTTTAGTGAGAAGCTGGAAGCGACCCCACAAATAAGCTGTAAAAGGCTAGATGGCTTTCAAACCAAAGATCAAACAGATGTCTCGCTGTTAGTTAATATTAACGAAACAACACTGCTGTCTTTCTGTGTCAATAGATACCAGTACAGGCATGGTATTAGAGGAGTACATCCACAAACATTGTGTGACAAGTGCATTTGGGGAATTTAAATGCAAATTATTCTCAAAAGCAGATAACAATCATTTTCAGAAATAGTATTTTCGAGACCACAGCTGGGCCAGATAAATGGAGGATACATTATCTGGTAAAATAACAATGTTTAGTGAAAAAAAATATTTTGGTAGTACAGTAGTGCTCCAAAAGACTTAATCCCAAATGGCACCCTATTCCCTAAATAGAACACTATTTTTGACCAGGGCCCTTAGGAGCTGAGATGGAAAGTAGTGTCCTACATAAAGAAAAGTGCTGGCCCTTTACCGTCTGAAATGAAAACCTCTTCAACAGAGGAAGGAAACAGAGTCGTGAGATATGCAGATAGGCCCTTCGGCAGAAAGAACGACTGTACGCCATGTCATAATTTATGACTTAAAAAGCATTAATTTTTCACCACACAATGTGGGATGGAACTTCATGTTTACTGCAATCATTTCCTTAGTGAATGATTTATGCAAAGAAGGCTTATGAATGTTTCAGGAAACAAACAGTAACATTAATGCTGAAGCCAAAAAAACCTACTCCCGTTTTTTTATGATTATAGTTTTTACACCAAAAACACCGGTTGGCTGTGAACGTAGCCTTACTCGTGCACCCAGTCACAAGCACAGTGGGATTTAAAGTTGTGAACGCAGCCTTTAATGTGACAAGGATGTACCATCACAAGCCTCTCTGTTATGAAAGAACTGTTCCCTCTGCCAAAAAAGAAAAAACAAACAGAATCTGTCAGGGGACCTACCTGAATTTGTGCAATATGAAATCTGTTTGGCCAAGTGTTCAGCAACTAAAATGTTTTTGTTTGGCAGGAAGAACATGCCTCCCAGATTCATATCGTGAATATCCAACTTGCTCAGAATGGCTTCCGTTTTCATGTTCTGCGGACAAAACGACGGTGACGATCCTGGGGTCCGAGAGGGGATCAAGAAACCTTGGGACAAAGTTGTGATGATATTGTGATGCAATTAATTTTCCACTTTTTATAGTAAAATTAACATTAAATTGGAAAAAAGAAAACTGATAAAATCTCTGTGTTGGGTAAACACTGGAAGGAGATATTTAATATTTTAAATCTCAAAATCTGACTAAAGCAATTGCTGTGTCATTAGACACGCCTATCCATTATTCTTTCTGAAATTGCACAAGCTTATCATTTCGATTCTGTTTTAATTCACTCTGACTTCCCATTTTTTGTTTCCCAGCTATGTTCGTCCACTCGGTTCCTTTCATGTCTATCGCACGCTATGTATCCACTCGGCGAATGTAAAAATATACTTAAGAGAATAATTGTATGACGTAACCTTTTTATTTACGTGGACGACATGAAACAAATATATAACAGCATGAAGGAGTCACCCGACTACTACATTACTGGGAGACGTTAACAGTGGTTTAACAGCGGTCGTTCTAATATAATTGCAGGGAAATATTTTTCTTCTCTCAACTACAGTTTACAGTAAATGAACATCTACATACATGTTCTGTTTCTAAACGCGGTTTTTCGGAATAATTTCAAAATATACTCAGTCATTATACACCTCTGAATAAAGTCAGGATAAAATAATGGATTTTGCTTAAAAAAACAAATAAACATTTAATAACCGGATCTCCCTTGCTCTGAACAGGGAACGTTGAAGACCTCAAACCCAAAGAAACATGTTTCTGTGAAACACCCACGGGTTTTGTAACAGTGTTTCGTTGAAACGGAAGAATTTAACATAATCTACTATTTACTTATGAGAGCTCGCTTCAGATGAGCCAGTTCAAAGCATCAAACACAACCGAACATGTTGCTAAATGAACACGCCGCTATATAATTTCGGGTGGAGACTCGGGTAAAACTTACACTTTGGGCCAACATACCCTCAAGCGTTCCCGAGTCGGTTAGCTAAGACTGATGCCTCAGTCTCAGCTAACGTTACTGCATCTAAAATCAAACTGGTGGCTCAAAAGTTTAAGGGGGGGGCGACTTGTTCCGAGTTATGTTTTCATTTGTTTCTACAATTCCAATTCTAGCTGACAGAGGGCTTAACTAACCAATGGAACTTTTAAGGATTTCATTCACTCATGGATATATCACTGACTGGTAGGGCAGGGGTTCTGAAACTTTTTCAGGCACGTTGTGACCCCCGCACATGCATGCGCGTAAGGACTCACCACGGAACGATGGTTACTTTCGTAACCCCAGTTCTATGAGTGGAGCGTCGCACGCTCAGTAGATCAGATTAAGATGACTAATAAAATAACCCTTGTCAACTATTTCATATTAATGATCTGTTTTCTCACGTATGCTTATTATTAGTAATTTAAGTGTGAGGAACCTACTCATTTAATGAGATGGGTGGGCCTGCTTTTTAGAGCACAACAGCTATATCCTGGGTTTGATCGTGAAAATGGAGATGTATGGATGTGTGTTAGTGTGGGAAGTGTTGCCTCACAAAAGTTGTTCCAAACGGAATCAGTACATCCATCGCTGCTTTGGATAATCCTGGGTAACTGAAATCCATAAGTAAGCAAGCGTGGATGCGGCAAACATTGCCTTTAAGATCCACTCCCTGGACAGTTCCACCAGCGTGTCCTCCACGTCGGATGACAGGTGATCCCTGGTTACTGTGAACGGTCGTCGTTTTTTGTGCCTTGTAGTGACGAGTTGAGTACATTAAGTTTGTCAAATATACGCGCCAAATATGCAAGATTTACCAACCATTTGGTGTCTGTCAGGTGGTCTTTGAGTTAGGACCCAGACTCGTTCAGTGAGACCTCATCATGCAGCTCAAACAGGCTGGTGAGAACTTTTCAGTTTGCAACTGTCTATTCAGTTTCACTGGCTTTAAACTTTCGTGTGCAAGAACCTCTGAGCAAGGAGTCCACTGGGGATGATTGTTACTGGCAACATTGTTAATGGCAAAGCAAGTGAATCCAAACTGTATGAATTCTTCTTGATATTTTCGACGTTTGGGTGGCTTGTCTGGCTGGAGGTCCTTACCCTTGCGTTTCCCATTTCCCGTGGGCATTTGATTGGACGTTGATTGCTTTTCTGAAGGAATTAGTTCATCAGATGTTTGAGAGAGGCTTGTTTGTAGTGCTACGGATTAGCCACCGATACTTCGTAGATAGTTTCAGACGTTCTGTGACATGACGTAAATAAAAACGTTTTTATTTTTATTTCTAGCGACCCCTACTTTGAGAACCACTGCTGTAGGGTCTAGCTCCTCCCTTGTGCATTATGTTCACTCCCTCAGCTTTGGGACACCTTGGCTGGTGTGATGATCTTAGGGAGTAGGCTAGTTTGATGGTTTTAGTTTGATGGTCCTAGGGAGTAGACTAGTGTGATGGTTCTAGGGAATAGGCTAGTTTGATGGTTCTAGTGTGATGGTCCTAGGTAAGTAGGCTAATTTGATGGTTCTAGGGAATAGGCTAGTTTGATGGTTCTAGTGTGATGGTCCTAGGGAGTAGGCTAGTTTGATAGTACTAGGGAGGAGGCTAGTTTGTTGGTCCTAGGGAGTAAGCTAGTTTGATGGTCCTAGGGAGTAGGCTAATTTGATGGTTCGAGGGAGCAGGCTAATTTGATGGTTCTAAGGAGCAGGCTAGTTTGATGGTTCTAGTCTGATGGTTCTAGTTTGATGGTTCTGGGGTTCAGGCTAGTTTGATGGTTCTAGAGAGTAGGCTAGTTTGATGGTTCTAGTTTAATGGTTCTAGGGAGCAGGCTAGTTTGATTGTTCTAGTTTGATGTTTCTGGGGAGTAGGCTAGTTTGATGAGTCTAGTTTGATGGTTCTGGGGAGCAGGCTAGTGTGATGGTTCTAGGGAATAGGCTAGTTTGGTGGTTCTAGGGAATAGGCTAGTTTGATGGTTCTAGTGTGATGGTCCTATGGAGTAGGCTAGTTTGATGGTTCTAGGGAGTAGGCTAATTTGATGGTTCTAGGGAATAGGCTAGTTTGATGGTTCTAGTGTGATGGTCCTAGGGAGTAGGCTAGTTTGATAGTACTAGGGAGGAGGCTAGTTTGATGGTCCTAGGGAGTAGGCTAATTTGATGGTTCGAGGGAGCAGGCTAATTTGATGGTTCTAAGGAGCAGGCTAGTTTGATGGTTCTAGTCTGATGGTTCTAGTTGGATGGTTCTGGGGTTCAGGCTAGTTTGATGGTTCTAGGGAGTAGGCTAGTTTGATGGTTCTAGTTTAATGGTTCTAGGGAGCAGGCTAGTTTGATTGTTCTAGTTGGATGTATCTGGGGAGTTGGCTAGTTTGATGATTCTAGTTTGATGGTTCTGGGGAGCAGGCTAGTTTGATGGTTCTAGTTTGATGGTTCTAGGGAATAGGCTAGTTTGAAGGTTCTAGTTTGATGGTCCTAGGGAGTAGGCTAGTTTGATAGTACTATGGAGGAGGCTAGTTTGTTGGTCCTAGGGAGTAAGCTAGTTGGATGGTCCTAGGGAGCAGGCTAATTTGATGGTTCTAAGGAGCAGGCTAGTTTGATGGTTCTAGTCTGATGGTTCTAGTTGGATGGTTCTGGGGTTCAGGCTAGTTTGATGGTTCTAGGGAGTAGGCTAGTTTGATGGTTCTAGTTTAATGGTTCTAGGGAGCAGGCTAGTTTGATTGTTCTAGTTGGATGTATCTGGGGAGTTGGCTAGTTTGATGATTCTAGTTTGATGGTTCTAGGGAGCAGGCTAGTTTGATGGTTCTAGTTTCATGGTTCTGGGGAGCAGGCTAGTTTGATGGTTCTAGTTTGATGGTTCTGGGGTTCAGGCTAGTTTGATGGTTCTAGTTTGATGGTTCTAGGGAGTAGCCTAGTTTGATGGTTCTAGTTTAATGGTTCTAGGGTGCAGGCTAGTTTGATGGTTCTTGGGAGCAGGCTAGTTTGATGGTTCTAGTTTGATGGTTCTAGAGAGTAGGCTAGTTTGATGGTTCTAGTTTGATACATTTAGTTGATATTCATTAATTGTTGTCATTGTTTTTACAGCTGCTTTTGTCTTGTTAACTATAACTAGTTGGAAGGTTTAAAATGTTTCTGAGTGGTGTTGTACTTTAGATCTATTCATCTCCATGAGCTCCTGTAATCTAGCCAGCAGGAGGTCCAGTAGTGTTAGCACGTCCAATTCTTACTAAGCCAACACACACAGACACACACACAAGCACGCATAAACACAAACACACACAAGCTATTAATGACAAACCTGAAACACCAAACAACAGTCTTTTAACTGCTGTGTATTTCTTAGTGTTCTGAAACTAAATGGAGAATGAAAAGAAAGTGTGCTGACTAATTGCTTGCCCAAGCCCCCTGTTCGGATCACCCGGTGCTGTTATCATGTTTTAGGGCATCAAATACAATAGATTTCGAAGTCATAAATCCCCCACTGTTTTTAAGCTTCTTTTAAGCTACTCTTTTTGTGCAAATGAAAAATAATTTTGCTTGAAAATTGCCTTTCCCTGACGGCTTCTAAAATACTTAAAAGCAGGTGAAACAACAACTGAATAACTGCATCAGAAATAGTTCTTTATGACACTGAAATAGCTGGCATGACATTTGACAAAAAAAACCAGCCCAGCTGAAACAAGTACGCTGAGTGTTTTCTGATTTCTGACACTGTTTCAGATTTGAAGGGTTTGACAGAGGGAAGTCCACAGGGGTGGATAGACAGACAAGCAGATAGAGAGACAGGCAGGCCACATAATGCATATTCTGAGTACTATATATTATTTAGCTTGGCCACCAGAGCTAGAAGCCCTGGGATATGGACTGGCTCTTGCCTGTCCTCCCCCAAAATGGGACCCTATCACTCAAAAGTAGAGAACTACATGGGCAATAGGGTGCCATTCAGGACCGACCTCGTAAACACAAGAAAACATGTTTGTCTATGTGATGTTGTGGTTGTTAGAGCGCCTTGCTACTGTGTGGATTATAATCTATCTGTCTGTAGTTGTTAGAGCGCTGACCTCTCCTCATCCCCGCGACTGTGCAGATTATAATTAATCTGTGTCTAGTTGTTAGAGCGCTGACCTCTCCTCATCCCCATGACTGTGCAGATTATAATTAATCTGTATCTAGTTGTTAGAGTGCTGAACTCACCTCATCCCCACCACTGTGCAGATTATAATTTATCTGTCTCTTTCTATCTCCTTCTATCTGTCTGTATTTACTTCTCTCTCTTTCTGTTTCTCGCTTCCGGTTCTCTGTTATTTATCAATTCATTTTCTCTTTTTCAGATGCCTGCCATGTTTCCCATTTATCCTGCTCTTTTTCCTTTCCTTTCCTCTCCTCCCACTCCTCTCTCCTCCCACTCCTCTCTCCTCCCACTCCTCTCTCCTCCCACTCCTCTCTCCTCCCACTCCTCCCTTCTCCCATCTCTTGTCCTTCTCTCCTGCACTTACACCTCTCCACTCTCCTACTGACTTGTTATTTTTCGTTCAGGATGAAGGGATAATGTTGAGATGTTGCAAATTGAGCCAATATCAGCTTGCTTGGACCGAGACAGTCTTTTGTCCAAACCCAATACATCATCAGGTCTGGCAGCAAATAAACCCCAATCATGTGATTGAGCCCCATTCATTTTCCAACACTCAGAGTATGTATTCAGACAGTGCCAGCGACGTCCAGTGTGTCTAAGACATTTTGATTGCATTTCATAGCAATGTTCCGGTCCTTTCCTTTTGAAACTGCTGTTGATGATCTAATTCCCACAGGAAGCCTGAAACCCTTGTACAGCCTCGTTTTCTTCAAAGTTTTGTATGTCGTGAATCAATGACCCAAATTAGGCTTCCTATTGGCATTTTTGTAATGTTAAGAGTTTTGCCCCCAAATCATCTAGTCAGCGCTGTACTCAGATCATTCTAAGGCCAGGGAGGGGTTCAAAAAGCGCCATATCAGTCAGTAATTGTAGAAAATTAAAGCGTGATAAAATGAATATTCTCTCATGTTATGGTGAATCGTTTTCTGTTCTTTGATTGTAAAGTCTGGCATGACGTCCTCCTCTGGCACGTTATCATCACTGTTATCAGTCTAAAAGGTAGCAAACCTCTCAGAAATGCTCTTCAATCAATACGATCAAATCTCATGTATGCAGAAACTGACCCAGACATGAAGGACGGCGATATTTCAGTCCATGTAATTAGGAATTAAAAATACCTTTAGATTTAAACTTCGATAGGATCTCCATGGTCCTTGCTGATCGGGACACGTCGAGGTCTATCTACGCCATCTCGGGACCTCGGCCGTCTTCAAGGCCCTCCTGCGGAGCCGCTAAGCTCTGGTCTTTATGTGGCCTGGTGTATGGAGCCGTGATGGAGACACACTGTAGGCCTGGCTGCCCCTGTACAATGTTCTTTAAATGGCTGTAGTGTGGAGCAGCCTAGCAGTTCACACGGTTCAGTTCCCGAAGCAGCTGTTCCCCCCCCTTCGCCCCGCAGGTATCTGTTTAGGGATTAGCTTTGCCTCACATGCTCCTACATCCCAAGAAGTCAATGTGTAATTACATTAAACATGCTCCGTCTCCTAATCTGCAGTTATTTTTAAGACGGGCAGGCGGTCGAGTCGGTCACACTGGAGAGAGGAGCGAGGGGGGGGGGAGAGAGAGGGGGGGGGGGGAGAGTCAGGGGTGTGCATTGGCTCTGGGAGACCAGGATAAGGCAGCGCGTTGATTCCCAGAGCAAACCATCCGAAATGGGATCACACATCATCTCCACGCACGCCAGGAGGTGCCTATGGAGAATGCCCCCCCCCCCCCCCAAAGGGCTAAGCCGGCTCCTGACACCTCCTATTCCCTCACCACCCCCAAAACCTTAAACCTCCAAGTAAGTGGAGACACTCGAAACCCCTGTCGTGAGGAGGCTTTTGGGGGACCGAGAGGGACTGTAGCAAAATGTTTCACAGCACCCTCAGTACTGATGCCGTGTCTTCATCTGATCACCCAGTTGCTGCTGGATACAACCACTACAGCACCAAACAGGCTCACATTCAAGCAGGCTCACATTCAGATGGCTCACATTCAAACAGGCTCACATTCAAACAGGCTCACATTCAGGTGGCTCACATTCAGATGGCTCACATTCAGATGGCTCACATTCAGGTGGCTCACATTCAGATGGCTCACATTCAGATGGCTCACATTCAGGTGGCTCACATTCAGATGGCTCACATTCAGATGGCATCTGAGTAAGGTATGTCACATTTTCATTTTGTTAAACCTGTCACAAACCCTTTACACACCTGAACACTGTTCTCATGCCGTTTACTGTCTTTTACACAGTTCTCATGTTTAATTAATTGAACACAGTTTTCATATGTTTACTGTGACACAGTTTTACATGCTGGTATACTGTTTACCGCTGTTCTGGTATCGTTTCCAACGTACAGACTCTATGGTGCAAGAACCTGTCTCTCCCTCTCTCCCCCTTGTCTCTCCCTCTCTCCCCCTTGTCTCTCCCTCTCTCCCCCTTGTCTCTCCCTCCCTCCCCCTTGTCTCTCCTTCCTCTCCACCGCCAGGCTACAGACAGCTGCACCTCATTAGGCAGGCAGGTATAGATGCTACTAACAGGCGACTGCCGCCCACCACTCCCTGACTCACAGAGGTGCAAACTCACGGGAGAGAAGCTGTGCCGGGCTGGCGCACACACCTGTGGTAGGGGCGCGTGCGTGTGTAGGGGTGTGTGTAATCAAACTGCATTCATAAAACACTTACATTTTGGGCTTTTATTATACAAATATTTTTGGTTTTTAAGTCACACCCTGGTTTCCTCTTGCTCTTGTTCACACAAACATGCCAGCTTCCTCTCTTTCACACAAACACACACACACCTCTTTGGTTTTTGTCTCTTCTTTCCCGCCTCTGTCATCTTGACCCCTGGCACAGCCAGTTTGCCCACATCCCTGGCGCACCCTCCTCTCCTACCTGCTGCTCCCTTACCCGCTCCTCTCCTCTTCGCTCAGCACACTCCTCTCAGCTCCTGCTACACTGCCACCATGCCATCCTTAAGCATGTCTGCCATGTGCCTCACACACACAACACGCTTCCGCAATCTGCTGACGGCTACTCTTTCCATTGTGGAATTTATGCTAAATATGCATATCTTAATTGCATTATTCAAAAATAATTAGCTAATATATATATTTTTTGCATAATGACAAAGTAAGCAAATAGCTTAGCGAACACGCTGTTCTGCTGTAGCCGCAATGCGAGGCTCTGGGCCTTGCCTGAGTACGTTTGGAGAATAAAATAATAGACTTCTCATTTTCTGATGATCTGTTTTCCATTTTGTATCCCAAACAAGAAGCTAGCTCCCTGCTTTCCCCTGGGTGCGCTTTAACCACTCCTCAGGAGGAGGTGTGGATAGGCAGGGAGGAAGAGACATTTTTATTTTATGAAAGAGAACTACTAGGTATTGTTTTTGTGCTGTGTAGAAGTTATGGGAGGGTTAACCTTGTAAGGCTTTGTTTTACTAATTTCTACTTTAATTTGGCTGTAACAATGAGATTGCCAAACACATTCCGTACGTTAAAAGTAAACGATGAATAGTTCTCTTTCAAAACATTTTATTTGAGAAAATAATATTACAGGCCTTCACAGAATGATAATTTCAAACATTAAAGAGAACATTACCTCCTGCTTTGGGTTGCCGGTTCTGGAGCGGAGAATCGCAGCTCTGGGGTCGGCAAGGGATTTTATTCTCAGAGGCGTTGACTTCTACAATACAGGTCAACTTAAACACGGCCATAATTACAGAGGAAAGGTTAGAATATCAACCATATTTAACCAACCAGTAGGACACTCTAAATTACCGTGAGAAGAACTCCCTTGTAAGTGTTCATTAGTACGGCCCTGATAAATGACCGTCCCTGGAAGGAGGGAGCTCCAGCCACCACTCCATTAATTACACCAGGGCTGCGTCGCCACTCCCAAATGCCCCTCTATTCACTCTTCAGTGCACCAACAACCTACCATGAACCATGGTCAAGTGAAGTGACCTAAGTAGGTAATAGAGGGCCATTTGTGACCGTGGCCAGGCTAGAGGAGGCTGCTAATGTAAAAACCTGGAAGGTTTAATAATGCATTATATTAGAGGAGTCGTTTCATCTTAAGGTGGAAGATAAGTGTTGGGTACTTTCAGTAAATAAAGGACGTATTCATTACCTGTGTAAGATGAATTGATGTAACTGACGACAGTTTAGTTTGTACCTTTACTCTGTTGCTAGGTTGCCAGACCAGCACAGTAGTATTTGTAACTAATCAAATAACGATTGCCTGGACATGATGCACTGTGGCGTTTCTGTACAAGTTCAGCTGGTCGCTGTGGAAGTGATGCTGATGAAGCAAATGGGTCCCGATTGTTTCTGTACTACATCATCCACTCGTGTACTACATCATCCATTTTCACAGAAACACGCCATCTCTCCCTCATCCAATCATGTACTACTTCCTCCAGTTCGTATGATACGGTGTGTATGTGTGTGTGTGTATGTGTATGTGTGCAGTTCGAATTATATGTTACAAATCCACATAAAATACAAAATACTGTAATGGCTTCCATAACGTCCCAGAATGCACCTCTCTAGGGTGACTCACCTTGTCACTCCAACTTGATGTTCCTGCAGATCCGGTAAGATTTTCCTATGAGCTGCAGTCGGCGAATTGGCTAATCTGTTAGATTCAGGCAAAGTATTTTTCGGAATCTGAGATCATGCCCAAACCCCACCATGGTGAGTGGGCTGGGGACCCTGGCTGGCATGTGACGTGTGGCTGCCATGGTTACTCTGGGTCCCTATAGAAGAGGCCAAGCAACAATGCAGACGATCAGTGTCCCCAAAATGGCTCCCAATTTCCCACTTAGTGCCCTATTTCTAATGGGAGCCCTATGGACCCTTGTCGAAAGTAGTGAACTATTTAGGGAAAAGGGGTGCAAGTTAAGACGCAGACCCACATAATGGATCACAACTTAATGGATCTTTTATATGGTCAGTGCTACTTTTTTTAAGGTGGACTGCTCATGTGTAATATATTATAGTCAACACATATCTTGATTAGACCACCTTAATAGTTTTCCCCCCATAGCAGTCAAACAAGCTTTGTTTACTGACAGGATTTGGCAGGCGGCCATCTTGTTTTGCTCATTTGCATAAACACCAAATGGTGCCTGTTTCCTTTAGGTCCTCTGTAAAGTCTGCTGCCAGAGATGGAAATCTGAGGCAGTTTTAAATTCATTAAGTGCTGCTTGCTGTTGGAGCTATCCCTGTTGTGAAGGCAATGAACTTGACACAAATGCTCACGAGCACAAAGTGCATTTTGCCATACCTTAATTTAGTTGATTACTAAATTATGCAATGACCCTATGTAAGAAATGGGTGAGATAGGAATCATTTCACTGCCAGTGATTCAGTGAATTACCCTGTTTTTAGAATGCTTACTGCACCCCCTCAGGCTAAACATGTGTGCAATTGAGAAGATCTTTTTTTATTTTTTTTATTAGATAATTAAAAAAGGAATCTTCTTCACACAGATCCAAATCAGTATATACTTTATATTCTTTATATTTACATCTTTCAATTATTATTATTATTATTTTTATTATTACATTTATGCATATAATTCAGCAGGCGCTCTTATCCAGTGTATCACTAATCTAGAGCCCTTTACCAATGACAAAAGTGTCACTGTGGTTGTTGTGGGGCTACCTGCAGCGAGGAACGTGTCTGTCTTCTTACGTTGATATTATTACGCCAAGGTCAAACCAGGGCTCTGGTTCCACATGACTGCGGAGTCACATGTTCATTTCATTTAATATTATTGTTCTGGACTCAGTCATGGATGTTTTTGCACTAAATGTTTGTAATGTGGTACTGGTTAATTGACTGAGCACGGTGCTACAGAGTTTGTGCTTCTGTTATCTTATTATTGCTTCCCCTTTCTGCCTTTTCTCCTGTCTTCTGCCTCTCGCTGTCTTTATTCATCTGTTTTTTTGGATCTGGCTACGCGGCGTCGTCGTGCCTTTCGCCTTCGGGGGAACCCTCCTCCTAATTGAGGGAGATAGGATAATCAGCGGGGTGAAGGGACAGCTGGAGCCCTGGATCCTGCCCTCAGGCCATCAAGGTGAGAAGAGGTGGGGAACAGGCTACAGGCAGGGTTCTGGGGTGGCCCAGCAGGCCGCTGCCTTTAGTGCCCACGTACAGCTGCAGCAGGGGTTTGAGTCCGACCCACTGCTCCTTCAGATTAAAACTCCATGTTATCTTTTACCGCTTTCTTGACTAATAAAGCATAGCGTGTTTAAAGCAATTAATATAGAACAGTCCTGTCTCCTGCTCAGCCCCTTATTTCACTCCACTGTGTTTTATAAAGCCCTTTGTACATGATTAGTTGTATGGAGATAGCCTGCCTGAAACCTCCCAGAACAAATCAATAGGATCTAGTTGAAGTTAGCGACTTATCCGTGCAGAAGAATGTTGCTCTTGTCTAATCTTTCAAATTCTTGGACAAAAACTTTATAGATTTCCCGAAATTTTACAGATGCACCTGACCTTTTTTTTTCTACTGTTTGTGAGAGATCAGGGTCCATGGCAATGCTAAAGCTCTTTACGGTTTGGTTTAAGACTGTAAAACATTGTGTGTGTGTGTACCTGTGTGTGTGTGTTACAGGCTGTGGTGTGTGTCGGCCGGTTGCAGGTAGGAACCTTCGCACCACCAGATAGGTACCATTTGTTTGTACTTTTGGATGCCTGTGTGTTCCAGCCAGTCAGCCGGGTCCCAGAGGGGTCCACATCCAGCTGTAGAGTCATTTCACAGTGAATGGCATCTGCTGAGTGAGCCGGGCTGCCCGCATGTCTCTGTCGGCCGGCAGTGAGCTGAACAGCTGTAGAGGGGGGCCTAAGACACATGCTTGGCTCTTTTTTTTTTTTCCTGGTCTCTTTCTCAGGTGGTGAGAGAAGCTCTCTGTCGCGCTACACCACACCACTCACACTCCTCAAAAATACACACCACTCACTCCCCTCACAAATACACACCACTCGCTCCCCTCACAGAGAGAAATGCCGAACATATCCCTCACAAAAACACTACTAATATCCCTCCATTTATACATCTGACATCTCACAAAAACACACCACTCACATCCCTCACAAAAACACTACTAATATTCCTCAATTTACACATCTGACATCTCACAAAAACACACCACTCACATCCCTCACAGAAACACACCAAACACATTCCTCATAGATGAATGAAAGTAATGGAAGGAATAATGGGATTTAATTTTATGAAGGTAAATATGTGTTGGGATTTATGCCTATTCAAAAGTATATATGTGTAAAATGTAAATTTATTTGTAGGTGTTGGCATATTTTATGTTTGCATATGCCCACGTCTCCACATGTATACATGTCTTCATATGTCTACATATTTCTATGTATGTCTACATATGTCTACGTATGTCTACGTATGTCTACATATGTCTACGTATGTCCATGTGTTCTTTTACTTGACACAAAAAAAATCTGTACGGTGCTGCAAAGGAAAGATGAGGCGACGAGTGGAGAGAGAACGAGATCAATAAAGAAAGCCCAAGCGGGAAGAGCCCATGTGAGAAGAGGCCAAGCGAGGACAGGCCCAATGAGGGGAGGAGAGGAGCGGCGAAGAGAGGCCAAGTGAGGAGTGGTGAGGAGAGGCCAAGCGAGGAGAGGCGAAGCGAGGCCCAGCAAAGAGAGGCCAAGTGAGGGGAGCATTTAAGTCACCTGAGGAGTAGATTGCTTGTAGCATGTAGCGCTGACAGACTGGAGGATACTGGGCCTGTGTCACAAATGGAACCCTAATCCCTTCATAGTGCCCTGTATTCACCCAGAGACCATACAGACTGGAGGATACTGGCCCTGTGTCACAAATGGAACCCTAATCCCTTCATAGTGCCCTGTATTCACCCAGAGACCATACAGACTGGAGGATACTGGCCCTGTGTCACAAATGGAACCCTAATCCCTTCATAGTGCCCTGTATTCACCCAGAGACCATACAGACAGAGCCAGGGAGTTGGTTGACACATTAAGAGCAGAGGTACCCCCCCCTCACTCCCCCCTCACTCCCCCCTTTGCCCATGTCCCTCTCTCTCCCTCTCCACCACCTCACACACTCTCTCTCCCTCGCTTCTCTTTCTCTCTTCTCCTTAATCATGGTTAGTGGATGAGCTTGTTCAGGGGAGAAAGGATTCCCATGGCCAGACCAGGCGTTCACCCTCTGCTGCCCCTAGTCACCCCATGTTACCTAGATAGTCTGAATACCATAGGCTCTGGTCAGAAGTAGTGCCCCTACTGATAGGGAGCAGGGATTCATTTGGGACGCGGGGGCTCCTGAGGAGCGTGGCATCCCATCCTCTCATAGCTAGTGGAACAGCTGGACTCGCGGTGGAGGCGTGCCTCGTCCCCTCTGTGTGGCGTCGGGATGGGGCTGGAGTGACAGGTGCATGGGCAGGGGTGAGGCCCAGAGGCTGACCGCGGGGCTGACCACGGAGACGGAGATTAATCATCCAGTAAAATGCTTTTGACATGTGAAAGAAAAAGCCACGGATTCTTGCACTCTTCATCGCACTGCTAATTTTCGCCTTTGGAAAACCTAGCGCTCCGCTGCACGTCGCTAGATGATGTGTGTGTGTGTGTGTGTGTGTGCATTTGAGTAGGCCTTTTATTTAGTTCATCATTATTATAGCAGTAGATTATTATTTGATATGGAAAGTTTTTCCATAAAATGTTTATTTTATTGTTATTTTTACAATGTATGTATGTGTGTCCTCTTATTAGTACAGTCTATGGATGTGTTACCTTTTATTAGCTCTCTGTATGGATGTGTGATCTCTTATTAGTACAGTGTATGAATGTGTCCTCTTATTAGTGCAGCGTATGGATGTGTCCTCTTATTTGTACAGTGTATGGATGTGTGACCTCTTATTAGTACAGTGTATGGATGTGGGATCTCTTATTAGCACTGTGTATGGATGTGTGATCTCTTATCACTGTGTATGGGTGTGTGATCTCTTATTAGTACAGTGTATGGATGTGTGATCTCTTATTAGCACTGTGTATGGATGTGTGATCTCTTATTAGCACTGTGTATGGATGTGGGATCTCTTATTGGCACAGTGTATGGATGTGTCCTCTTATTAGCACAGTGTATGGATGTGTCCTCTTATTAGCACAGTGTATGGATGTGTCCTCTTATTTGTACAGTGTATGGATGTGTGACCTCTTATTAGTACAGTGTATGGATGTGGGATCTCTTATTAGCACAGTGTATGGATGTGTGATCTCTTATTAGCACTGTGTATGGATGTGGGATCTCTTATTGGCACAGTGTATGGATGTGTCCTCTTATTAGCACAGTGTATGGATGTGTCCTCTTATTAGCACAGTGTATGGATGTGTCCTCTTATTTGTACAGTGTATGGATGTGTGACCTCTTATTAGTACAGTGTATGGATGTGGGATCTCTTATTAGCACAGTGTATGGATGTGGGATCTCTTATTAGCACTATGTATCGATGTGTGATCTCTTATTAGTGCATTGTATGGATGTGTCCTTTTATTAGTACATCGTATGGATGTGTGATCTCTTATTAGTACATCGTATGGATGTGTGTTCTCTTATTAGTACATTGTATGGATGTGTGTTCTCTTATTAGTACAGTGTATGGATGTGTGATCTCTTATTAGCACTGTGTATGGATGTGTTCTCTTATTAGCTCTGTGTATGGATGTGTAATCTCTTATTAGCACTGTGTATGGATGTGTGATCTCTTATTAGCACTGTGTATGGATGTGTGATCTCTTATTAGCACTGTGTATGGATGTGTGATCTCTTATTAGCACTGTGTATGGATGTGTGATCTCTTATTAGTACAGTGTATGGATGTGTTCTCTTATTCGTACAATTTAAGGATGTGTGTTCTCTTGTTAGTACTGTGTATGGATGTGTTCTCTTATTCGTACAATTTATGGATGTGTATATGACAGCTACTCTGCTCGCTAGGTTGCTGCATGGCGACATACCCAGGATCCATCGCTGTTCTCATCCTCTCCTGTCAAACAGCTAGCTTAACCAGGGACATTCTCCTCTTGTCTAAACCTTGACCACCACCATGACCCGACCTTTCCCCTAACCGCCAATCGCCTCCCAGGTAAAAACCATCCTACACCTCTTTCAATCCCTGTCTCTTTTTCTTTCTGTCTATTTCTCAAATAATGACACATGTGCACACACACACACACACACACACACACACTCTCACACACACACACACACACACACACACAGGATACAGCTAAATGTCAGATTGCGACAATCTTTTCATTGAGAGCTAAATGATAGGTATAAAATAAGAAGAAATAATAAATAGCACCAAATAAAAAAAACATAATATTTAATTGTTCTTGTTTTATTTATATCATTTTATTCTATAGGTCTGTTTCAGGGCAGGTAGAGTTCTTAGCTGGAGTAACAAGATGGGGAAGATCTGCTCTGACTGAAATATGAAGCTAGGAATAAAAATGGGATTTCATAAAAGAATCCATTTTACACCTGGAGGGGTCTCTGTGGACTTATATTTCATCTAAAACGGCTCCAGATGAGGTGCAGTTGGAACATGTTCAAATGACAGCCAACTATGCCACTGCCATGAATATCATTATGTAGACCTAAACAGACACGCGTGCGCACGCACATGCACATACAACATCTGTCGGACCGTGTTGTGTGTCCCTCATCCAACAACTTGCCTTGGGAATCACATAGCAGCCCCATCTCTAGGTAGAGATGGATTCCATTCAAACTTGATGCTGTTGTTTCAGGAAGCCCCTGAGTCTCTGACTCTTATTCCTTCGCAGACGTTGCTTGGGAGACTGACGGCCAGTGAGTCAGTGTTGTGGAATGTCTTCATTGGGAATACTGCTAGTATCCCAGACCTGGGCGTGAAGACACCGTGAACTGTCTTCATCGTTGGCCGGACGGATAAAAAATAAAAATCTCCCTGGACAGGGTCTGACAGGGTTAAATATACAGAAATACAGTTAATAGAGAGAATATGACTTGAGTGAGAATTCTGGTTCTGGCTATTTGATTTCTAATTACTTCAATACCGTCCAATGGGCGGGACCTGCGGGAGAAACGGCCCCTCTAGCGGGACCTGGGAGAGGAACAGCCCCTCTAGCGGGACCTGGGGGAGAATTGAGAACTGCGGGAGAAACGTCCCCTATAGTGGGACCTGCAGGAGAAATGGGACCTGCAAGAGAAATCACCCCTTTAGTGGGACCTGCGGAAGAAACGGGACCTGGGGTTGAAACGGCCCCTCTTGCGGGACCTGGGGGAGAAACGACCCCTCTAGCAGGACCTAGGGGAGAAACTGCCCCTCTAGCGGGACCTGGGGGAGAAACGGCCCCTCTAGCAGGACCTGGGGGAGAAACTGCCCCTCTAGCGGGACCTGGGGGAGAAACGGCCCCTCTAGCAGGACCTGGGGGAGAAACTGACCCTCTAGCGGGACTTGGGGGAGAAATGGACCCTCTAGCGGGACCTGGGGGAGAAATGGACCCTCTAGCGGGACCTAGGGGAGAAATGGACCCTCTAGCGGGACCTGCAGGAGAAACTGCCCTCTTGTGGGACCTGCAGAAGAAACAGGACCTGGGGGAGAAACAGCCCCTCTAGCGGGACTTGGGGGAGAAATGGACCCTCTAGCGGGACCTGGGGGAGAAACGGCCCCTCTAGCAGGACCTGGGGGAGAAACTGACCCTCTAGCGGGACTTGGGGGAGAAATGGACCCTCTAGCGGGACCTGGGGGAGAAATGGACCCTCTAGCAGGACCTAGGGGAGAAATGGACCCTCTAGCGGGACCTGCAGGAGAAACTGCCCTCTTGTGGGACCTGCAGAAGAAACAGGACCTGGGGGAGAAACGGCTCCTCTAGCGGGACTTGGGGGAGAAATGGACCCTCTAGCGGGACCTGCGGGTTGTGCAGTGGTACGGTTGATATCATCAACAGTAGCGAGAGCTTTGTGGCCTGAGAGGGCTTGGACATTAGACTAATGACTTAGTAATCTTACTGATTTATCAGACTAATGAAATAACTGGATTTTGATGAGTTTGACTGCACTCTTCACTAATGGACAGAGAGAGAGAGGGGAGAATTTGGCTAATGCTATTAGTGTGGTTAATGCTATTCCATTAACGGGGATTACCCTGAATGTACTGTGGTGGTTCAGAGACTGGTGTACATAACCTCTAAAATGCAGTTGGTGTCAGAAGCTGACCCAGGCTACCGGCTCTATAAAGGGCACACCAATGCAACCAGAGAGACTTTCACAGGGGACATGGCATGGACCAGTACCTGGCCCCTGACCTGGGTTTCAGAAACACCGGCCTTGCAAAACTGGTGAATACAACCAAGTACTTTTACTGTGTACTTTCACATCTCTGGTTATTGTATTATGTTTTAAAACAAGTTTAAGAACAATTAAAAGGATCTCTTTAAATTCAAATGATTTCTCTGAAAAGTAGAGTTCAAGACAACCTGTGGTGTCTGTCTCCTAACAACTGCACAAAGTTTTATGAAAGCAACAGAGCAGCTCAACACCCGTCGGTAAAATGGCTGCTAGCAAGAGAAACTGACAAGTGTCTGCAGTTCTAAATGAATAAACCTTTTCTTAATGAAATCATAGAAAACTATATGGCTGTATAGCCTCTAAATCTGCAAGCTTACCTAAACTTCAAAAACGTTTAGGGAATAAATGAGGCAAAGCCATAATCACGAATTAGACACACCACAAAAGGATTAGGGTTGAGTGTAGGGACAAGCACTAACCCTGTTCAAATGTCCTCTCAGAGCTTGAAGCCTGTTAGAAATCTAAGCCCTGCCCTCAACAGTGAGGCAACCAATCATAGAATTTATGAATTTCATCCTTGGGGCCACATCTCAGTACAGAACAAGATTCATGACAAAGTCCAACAGGCAAGTAGGCTGATGAGTCACAGAACAGGAACTACAGAGAGATACAGCTCCTTCCACGGTCCCTTCACGTGTCAGGTCAGATGGCAGATTCACAGACCTGTTGAAACCTGACTGACCTGTTCAACCCTTTGTGAAGAGATGTTTTTAATCATCAAACAGGGATCTTTGGTCTGGTTCTTAAAGACGTTCTTATTCATTTCATTTGATCCACATCCACACGGAGGAGAATAGGAGTTTTACATATGGCTCTTGTGGTCTCAGAATAGTCATGCTGGGGCATATTTGTGTCCTGAATCGAGAAGTGTCACTATAACCCTAATGTCTGTGCCCATGCCAGTTCACAGGAGATCCCAGTCCACCGACTCGTCCGCCAATGACCGTTTCATGTCCTCGCGGTCAACACCGATGTGAGTCGCGGTGCGTGGCTGTCAAGGTGGCGTCCACCTGTCCGCCGACTCCTTGAAACAAGCCGTCACCATCTTGCGTTAACGGCCCCCACAGCTGTTTGGGTCCTCACAACAACAGCTAAAAACAGCTCTGACAGCTGTGAATGACTCCGGAACAGGTAATTCATTTCCCCCATTCGCTGACCTGGGTTTTGTTTAGGTTTCGACTGAATGGCACCCTGTGTCCTGTTTAAACAGAGCTTGAGTTTCTTTGGAGAACTCAAAAGCAGTCCACTACACAGGCTGCTATTTGTTTCATGTAATTATCTCTGATGCATGTTGCTTATTTGAATATAATTATCATACAGTAATACATTACATTAAAGTTTAATACCAGAGTGGAGTTTGCGTGTGACAACTAAAAGGAACACGCTTCTACTGCAGTTGTGATCAAACACACACACAAACACACACACACACACGGTTTTACCAGGTAGCGTAACCTTTGTAGGCATTACCCTGTTATGGTCAAACGTACTATAGCTCCTAACTTCACAGCACATCAGTGATGTGTGCCTAGACTTCTTTGATGTAGAGGCTTCTCTCAGTCTCTCTACCTCTGGTCCTCTCTGTACCGCTCCCATCTGAGATTTCCTTGTGTTGTTATCAGTCACCTGATCTGATATGGCAAAACCCTTTCCTCAAAGAGAGGAAGATCCCTTAAAGGGGATACCTGGAGGCTATCTTCCTCCACTCTGCTGCCTCCCTGACCCCCCCCCCCACTCTCCCTGTCCCTGCCTGGAGTAATAGCTTCTTTAAGCTACAGAGGTACAATTGCGGGCGTGTATGAGGTATGTGCAAGGGCTCATATGATTTATGTATGTAGTATATTTATACATACCCAGGTCATACCGGCCCTTATACATTCTGTATGTAAGAGGGTGTGTAAAGAATATGTATTAGTTATGTATGCTGAGGTGTTGTGTGGAGGTTGTGTGAGGGCTTGTATAGCTGAATATGTGATGAAGCCCCCCAGAGATTAGATTTAACTTTATTGTCATTGAACAGAACAAGTACAGAACAATGAAATGCAGTTAGCATCTAACCACAAGTGCAAATAGAAGAGGGCAGAACATTTACAAGTATTTACAAGTAATAAGAGTAGGAATGTACAGATGTGCAATGAAGGCAAATACAGTACAAATGGAAATACTAAAATGTGCTAGTAAGCCAAATAGAGGAGGGCAGACAATGTTGATGGATTAAGTATAGTGTATGTTACAAGTATTAAGTATAGTGTATGTTACAAGTATTAAGTATAGTGTATGTTACAAGTATTAAGTATTGTGTATGTTACAAGTATTAAGTATTGTGTATGTCACAAGTATTAAGTATAGTGTATGTCACAAGTATTAAGTATAGTGTATGTTACAAGTATTAAGTATAGTGTATGTTACAAGTATTAAGTATAGTGTATGTTACAAGTGGGTTAGTAGTTGTACGGTAACAGATGGCAATTCTAAATGACATTCTAGATTCTAAAGTACCCCAGAGAGGAATAGTCCTGATGGTTATGATTAGGTTTTTTAAAGTAAATATACAAAAACTCAAGAATATATATACTGTACCCAATAGTGTTACTAATGTAATATGAATAATATCACACTATGATGATAATAATATACTGCTATATCAGGATTATACGAGTGGAATATTTCTAAACGATTTGACAGTGAAGATCATATCAATAATATGGTCTTCTAAAACTCCTAATAGTCACTTGATAATCCCAATGGAAGAATCATTATTTGGATTAATCATGCCGAGCTCATGTCGCATGCTTGGCCAGACTAGGCAGGAGCCACGGAGGTTTAGCGTGTCAGTAGTTTTTGTGTCAGAAAGACGGCACCTCTCACACCATCTGCCTTGTGACTAGTAGGGGGGGTGTATGTGTGTGTTGTGTGTGTGTGTGTGTGTGTGTGTTGTAGCATAGCTCATACCTATGGTCTCCCTGAGTTTGACAACTTTCAGCTAGTTTATGATGGCTAAACAGCATGGATTTGTCTCACTGCTCTTTCAACAAAAATTCTCTCCTCTATCTGCCCAACTGTATAATGATTTTGACTGAAAGGTTTGATCTGAATAGTGTTTGTTTTAACTGACAGGTTTAATCTGAATAGTGTTTATTGTTTTAACCGACCGGTTTAATCTGCATAGTGTTTTAATTTAACCGCCAGGTTTAATCTGAATAGTGTTTATTGTTTTAACAACAGGTTTAATCTGAATAGGGTTTATTGTTTTAACCGACAGGTTTAATCTGAATAGTGTTTATTGTTTTAACCGACAAGGTTTAATCTGAATAGTGTTTATTGTTTTAACTGACAGGTTTAATCTGAATAGTGTTTATTGTTTTAACTGACAGGTTTAATCTGAATAGTGTTTATTGTTTTAACCGACAGGTTTAATCTGAATACTGTGTTCGCCCGGACAGCTTTCTTCATAGCTTTGTGTAACTTCCTTTATACTGGATGAGAAGTCATCCACATGGTACAAACCAGTTCATCTGTCTCTGGAGCGCTAGATAAACGCCTCCGTTGCCAAATTCCAGAATTATCCCTCTAAAACGACCCACTTATCACCCTGTCAGAAAAGGGCTCCATTGACACACAGGATTCTGTAGTGTTGACACCTATTCAGTGTGTGTACGTGTCTGTGTGTCTGTGTGCACGGATGCGTGTGTTTGTGTGCGTGTGTTTGTGTGTTTGTGTGTGTGCTCTGCTGACACCTATTCGGTGCCCCATTTACAGCGGAGTGTTGTCAGCGTTGCTAGGCGCAGACTCTCCCAGGTGTTTGAGGAGGAGAGAGACTGACAAGACTTATCGTCAACCATCTCATTCCATCTCACTCCTCTCGCTCCCCCTCCCTCCCCACTCCCCCTCCCTCCCCCCCTCCCTCCCTCTCTTTCTCACTGTGTTGTTTTCACCCAGGTGAACAGTTTTTTTTTTTTTTTTATTCATCACTGTACCATTGTACAGTTATTTCATGCTGTGGTTGATGTACTGTCTTTAAGAATATGCTTTACGGCTTAGTAGAACATAAGGAAACAAATGATGTGACAGAACTCTTCATCACCATTATCATTTTACACTGACAGTTGTACATGTGAACCTGGACAAATGTATGCACAATCTTTGACCATTATTTTCAACCTTTATATCTGACTTTTGTCTTTGGGGATCGGTGCTGGGTAGTGAAGCTCTGTAAAGTTTAGTGGGTCCCAAAGTTTTCCGAAATTGGACAGCGCCTCCACTGTCCTAATTTCAAGGGGAACTTGGTTCCACTATTGCCATACCAGGACGGAGAAGTACTTCTCTGGTTCAGACGGAGATCAGAGGTGACAGAGCAAAAAAGCTTTGTTTGGCGTGTCGGTGTGAGAATGTGAGGGCGGCCTGAGGGAAGGTTCTCCTTGCTGCCCCATAGGCCAGAGCCAAGGTTTTGCGTCGGATTTACCTGGAATCCAGTGGAGTGTGTGAAGGAGACAGATGACATGGGAGACCTTGGGAAGGTCGATCATCCGGCCAGCTTAGGCGCTCTGTTTCATGGCACAAGCAGGGCGTCCTAATAACAGTTAGCTGCAGTAGTCCTGATGGCAAATGACAAGTGCCTGCCTTACTAGAGCAGAGGGGCCCGGCCTGGAGCTGAGGGGCCCCGCCTGGAGCTGAGGGGTAGCTCTGCAGAAGTGATCTGGAGAAGGGAAGTACTGATGGGGCCAAGAAGGCGTCTGGACGTAACTAGTTGCAAGATTTCATCTGGAGAGTGCCAGGAAAGGAAGGTTAAATCCTGGACATATTCTGGGATGTATCAGGGATGAACAGGCTGAGCAAAGGAAGTGTGGATGTCACCAGTTCTTCATCCAGTGGTCCACAAAGTCTTCTGCAGAGAGTGAAGATGGAGGTGGAGAAGGTTGAAGATGGGTGGAGGGCAATGTTGAATTCCCTGGGGTTAAGGGACGAAGCTTTTAATGTGGAATGATAGAAAATGTCTTTAGCAGCACATAGGGCTGGAGAAGGGAAGAAAAGGACATTTATTTTTCCTCTATTTATGCTCTGCTGTTCGCATCCTTTTTCCCTAAGCTTGCAATGAGTCACAGAGCAGGAGGGAAGGGCCAAGACAACGGCAAAGAAATAGGACAGCAAGAGTCCTCGGATATGAAGAGGCAAAATTTTATGGTTTCAGAGGAAATATCAGGACACAAGGGAGATTCATTAAGCAGATGGGAGATGTGCTAGGTTTGACTAGTAGGGGAGAGAACGAAGTTTGGGACGGCACAATGACCATCTGGGTAAGGGGCAGAGAGGGTAGGATTTGAGGAGAGGGAAAGAGAGGAGACAAAGTAGTGATCAGGGAATTGGAAGGGGATTAGTCAACAAACAGCATCTATTAATTAGGAGGTCGGACTGGGAAAGGTTGAGGGCAAGAGAGGGACAAAAATGGAAAGAGAGAGGCGGGATCCAAGGCAGACGTTGGGAGGTTTATATCGGACCATAATTGGAGTGGGGAGGCGTGGTCTGGGAATTAGCTGATCAACGTGTCCAGCTTATTGAGGACGTTTGAGCGGACAGTGGTGGAGAATAGATGACAACGATGTTGAGCACGAATGAACACTGAGAGCGTGGATCTCTATAGCAATAACCACAGGTGACCCAGAGGGAAGAGAAACTCTCAACTTTGGAGAAACGAATACATCTGCACTGTCACTATGACAACCAGACACTCTCAGACAACAAGAAAACCATAGAGACAGAGGGAGCCCAATGGAGTAGCCGTGTTCTCTTGGGTAATCCATGTCTCTGTCAGGGGCAAAAAGTTAAAGGGCAGCATAGACTGACCAGGGTTTATGTGAGCCGGCAAGTGGCTGGTTTTCACTGCTGTCGCGTGTAGTTGTCCGGCAGATGAAACTATCAACGGCCAAATGTCCGGTGGGAGATATGCCATGTGGAGTGTTGGACTCTCGCTCCAGAACAGGACAAATACTGACCTGAGAAGCCGCCTCACTGAGGAAATGGTGAGAAGGTTGATGAGAAGTGCACGTTGTTCTAAGGGGACATGGCGCGAATACAAGGGAATTTCACAGATGTGGAATTCAGACCGACCAGCCTTTTATTTTTTGGACCTAATTGCTTCTTCTATTTCATTAACAAAAGCAGCACTCTTTGTTCTATTGTTGGGGCCTATATTCTCAGTTCACCGTGTTTGTGAAGTGTTCATTCTGCTGACTGATTGAAATAAAATACATTTGTTGGATCATACCATTTGTGTTTTATTGCTGTTTAAATTTAGGCTATTATATCGCTGTTTAAAACATACATCCGGTAGTTGTTCTGTATGGCCGTAATTCTGGAATAATAACGGCAATATTGGCCTTCAAAAACAATGACCAGCGTAAACGGCGAGACTGACATAAGCTCAGTCTTGTTGACAGCAAATAGTTCCAAACAACTAATAAGAAAATGTATCAAAAGAATGATTACAACACAGCAACTGTATTAATACCAGACAATTATGTAACTAATGAAAACAACCCACACAAAGCTAGAAACAAATGAATACAAGACTACACTGAAATCTGAACAGATTTGAGTTGATGCAATACTCAGAACAAATGAATTCGATAAAACACTTCGATCGAAAGAAAACCAAAGCCGGGTCCTCACCTTGCCCCCCCCCCCAACCCCCTGTCCATCCACTCCCCGCCACCACCAGCTTATAAAACCAATGTAATCGATTGGTTTGAGTGTCTGTTTCAATCCTCCCTGTGGCCTTGAGGTAACGTGAGGTTCAGTTGTAACAGTAACGAACCAAGATGCAGTCGACTCTGTGTAGCTCACCTCGGTCCCACACCTTAACACAGATGGTGTTGGCATTCGGAAAAACATCCATGCACACGCTCGCTGGCTCGCTCCCTCCCTCCACCCCCCCCCCCCCGTCTGTTTCTCCCAGACTCTCCCAGAATACAGGTGCATGCCATCAAGCCCTCCACAGCGGGTCCACAGCCTGACACCGTCGACTCCAAAATTTATGACCTCCTCTTGCAATTAGGAGGCCCCCGTACAGACCATGTCTGTGCCCCCAAAATGGCATCATGTTCCCTATGTAGCGCACTCATCTTGACCCGAGCCCTGTGGACCGGGTTAAAAGTAGTGCGCTGTCTAAGGGAATAGGGTGCCGTTTGGGACTATGTGCGTATGGGCCAGACGCCTGCTATAGCACCTGCTGCGTGTTTGCAGGTTTCACGCGTTCTACCTGAACTAACAAAACAAGAAGAAAATGTCGTCGTTTTTATTTTTTCAGCCGTCTTTTCGAATTCCACAACCTGAGGTCATGTTTTTTTTTCACATGTTTTGTCAGCTCTGCTTATTTTGTTTGGGAAAAGGTTATTCTTGTGTGTAATCTAAAAACAGAGATACATTAAAAACAACATGTTTTTCTACCCACGGTGGCGTGGATGTTTCTGGAACCCACGCGGACCAGTTAGTTATCCTGTAACGTAGTCCTCAACGGAATCACTGTCTCCAACCCTGAAACGTCCACACGCTCAGCCGGTAAAATAACACACACACGCACACACACGCGCACACACAGACTCATATTGTACACCATTTAGATTATAGTACAACTATTATGGCAGAAAGGTCAACTGTTAGGTCAAGCAGCTGGTCTCCACCGAGTCTCAAAGCATACTAATGTCAGCTACGTCATTAAAGAGCCCTATACGCTCTGTCGTACTGCAGACCTCTGTGGGCTCGGCTCAGAAGTGGGGCAGGCTGTACGGTGTAGGGTTTTATTTGGGCAGCTCCTGGCCCGTCTAAACTCTCCGGCTCGGGTCAAATTGTGGGGTGACGCGAGAGATGTCCAGATGCATTTCCCCGCTTTAAATATTTGCCTGGTTTCCATGACAACGGCGGTTTCACTGTTTGACCGTCGGCGGCTCCAGGAGTCTTTTTGATGGATGGATGTGAGATAGTCACCCTTTATTCGAGACTTGTCCCGGGAAGTTTCCTTTTCCAAATAAAAACGATCCTGCGAAGGAATTAGATGAGGAAGTCTGGACTCCAAAATGGCTCCCTATTTCTGAAGTTGTGTGGGTCCCTAACAGAAGTTGTGTGGGTCCCTAACAGAAGCAATTTACTAAACAGAATAAATGCCAATGCCGGCTGTAGGGTTGCAAAAGGAGCGATGATTATTAGGAAAACTCTTATTGCATCAGTAAACTACAAGAATATTGGTAAATTTTGAGGTGTTTCATTGTTCTTCACTACAAGGCGCCTTTGAGCACCTGACAACCCCCCCCCACTCCATACATTTATCTTGCTGGCAGCCCTCATGCTGATGTCTTATTGACCAAAGTGGCCCCAGTATGAACGTTAGTGAGGAACAACAGTGTACGGTAACACCTACCCGGCAAGGTCCGGCGCCTGCTGGTTGTTTGCTCAACATCATCATTAATTGCGCCCTCCATGTGTCCCGGGTCTAAATAAGCCCTGATTAGAGGGTTGCCATGAAGAATCGGAATGGAACTGTCTTCGAGGTCCAGAGTTGAGGGGTCTAGATATGGTCTATTGTCCTTTTTGGGAACTTGAGACTCTCTCAGATTAGTTTTTCTGCAGGTTGTCTGTTATTTACCTGTTTTGTTTTGTCAATTATTTGGCCTGGTGTGTGCGTGGTGGTGGCGGGGGGTATGGGGCAGGTCTGGTCAGCTCTACTGGACTAATCTGCCTGTCCAAGGATGTGTGCATCATTTGGCATGGTTTCCAATCTGGCCTATATGCTGGCTTTAAACAGCTGGTTCTGCCATGAGGTGTAATGGATCAGGATAAATGGATATCAGAACATCAGGCGATGGTAAGATGATCCATTCACACACGGGTGAGGAAGATAAAGTCATCTGTAGGGCTTGTTTTGGAACCTCGTTATGGTAGATGGATTGAGCTCGGTTTTGAAAACAAGAAACCAGGCAAGCCTAGTTCAGCCGGCCTGCAATAGAAAACGTTGCTACCTTGAGATTCAAACCCGGGTCACCCACGTGAAAGGCTGTGTCATTAGCAACTACACCATAGAGCTGTACATTTGCTGCTTGTCAGTATAGCCTCTTGTCTCTATCCTGAATAAATCCTCTTTTGCCACTGGTAGATTTAATAGTTAATTGGCCATTCTTGAATGACACTGATACAGTTAAACTGACTAATGTTTCTTACTAAGTTTACCTCGACCAAAAATAGCGGCTATGTATGGCTGTTTTAACAGAGTATTACCCAGTAATAAGCTTTACCGCTATCTACTAACTTACTGGAATAGTCATAAGAATTGAGCAATTGCTAGCGAGTCTGCCAAAGCTATTTAATTTCATGGCATAAGAAAAAAAAAATGTCTTTCTTGGCAAAACAACATACATTTTTCTTTCATTTGTGAATGACATTTACACAGTAACTATCACTAACCTTTTCATCAAGTGAAGAGAATCATGGAATCTACCAGAAATAATTAATAAATGTCATTGCTCTCAATAGATTTGAACTTAGGTCTTCCACATTAGAGGCGCTGTCTTTAACCACTACGCCACTGCATTACATTTTTCAGCAGTCTCTAGACTCCATTGAGGATTGTGTTAAACTGACTAACGTTTCTTATGAAGTTTACCTTTATGGGGTGCCGAATGTAAAAGTTCTGTTACAATTTTTTAGCTGATACATTTTCAACATTTAGCTCACTTTCCTCACATTTAGCGCATTTTCCTCACATTTGAGACAAAAAATATATAATATCTAAATGTTAAATGTTATATCTAAATCTAAATGTTAAATCTAAATGTTAAATCTAAAACTAAGTGTTAAATTTATATCTAAATGTTAAATGTATATCTAAATGTTATATCTAAATCTAAAGGTTAAATGTATATCTAAATGTTATATCTAAATCTAAATGATAAATCTAAATCTAAATGTTAAATCTAAAACTAAGTGTTAAATTTATACCTAAATGTTAAATGTTAAATCTAAATGTTATATCTAAATATAAATCTTAAATATATATCTAAAAATGATATCTAAATCTAAATCTTAAATATTTATCTAAATGTTAAATGTTAAATCTAAATGTTATATCTAAATGTGTTGCCAAGATATATATTTAACATTTAGATTTAACATTTAGATTTAGATTTAACATTTAGATTTAGATATAACATTTAGATTTAACATTTAACATTTAGATATTATATATATATATATGTATATATAATATCTAAATGTTAAATGTTAAATCTAAATGTTATATCTAAATCTCAATATATAAATCACTGTAAAACATTCACATACTCCAAGAAGATTGAATATAATTCTGCTCTGAATTGAATTCAAAACACCAGTTCCTGGTTCAGGGGTTCAATGCCAAAAGACAAATATGACACTATGCGCTCACTGTAAGGAATTTTGGTGTCATGTCCCTTAAGGTGGTGGCTGTTCTGTTCCCAGTGATTTTGGTGTTTCAAAGCACTTAGTTTTAACAATCTGGACATTTTTGGCTCAGACAAAGATGTTTTGGGCGTGGCATTTGGCTTCAGCAATCAGTCTGGGTAGCCAGTCTACCTCAGAGCCAAAGTAGCAGCTGTTAGGTATGTCAGGATCAGGGAGCACTATCTGACATTCTGGAATCTGGTTTGGTGATAAAGATACCTAAATCCTAAATTACCACCTTCAGATATTCTCCCAGGTTATAGCACAGTGAGACCATGTCTGTCCCAACAGAAATACGTCTTTAATGTCAGGTTTATTTAGAGGGAGTCGCCACCTGTCAACAAACCCAGCCCAGACAGCTTCCCCGCGCATTTCTAATTCACGATGATGAAGCAAAGCAAATAGCCCATTTCTGCAACTGAAAGAGGAAAGCCTGATGAAAAAGTTAGAGAGGGGAAATGTTTTGGTGAAGATGGAGAGATTGGGAGACTTTGATGTTGAAAGTAGGTGCCTCTTTGAAGAGCCTCCACCTATCCACCCCCCACAATGTCCCAAATGACACCCTGGTCCCCAACTGCAGTGCACTACTGTTCACTAAATCCCCTTTGGTCCGTGTCTAAAGCAGTGCACATCACATGAAACAGGGTGCAGATTTGGACGCAGGCTGTCACACTGACAGAAGATCTCTAATTAGGAGGCATCAGAGAACTTTGTGGCTGGTTAATGTTGCCCGAGACGTAGCTTCTCTGAAGAAAAGAAGCAGTTCAGTTGGTTTTATTAGAGGACGTATAATGGACAAATAGCATTTATAAAGTACAGAATGCTGAAGCTAATTAGCAGGACATGATTGATGTATAAGGATCGGGTTTGTTTTTATCCTGTGACAAATGTCGTTGTCTTTTTAATTGATTCTCACAGAGGTATTAGATTAGACGCCCACACAAACACAAACTTGCATAAACACAGACTTGCACACACACAGACCAATAGGTTTTACTGTCAAGGCAAGGACAGGGCAATTTAGTACCATTTAAAATATCTATTCAATCTAACCACTAACTCTTACTTTAACCTTAATGTTAAACCTGACCTTAATCAGAATAACCTAGCCTTTTTGCTTAAACGTAACTTAACCCTAACTCCTCAACCTAACCCTTAATGCATAACCTAATTCTAAGCCTAGTTCTAAACCATACCCTAATTCTAACTTAACCCTAAGATTAAAAGTTTTTAAAATTATTTTCTTTATTTTACTATTGTAATGACCACAGTCACTCAGACAGACACACACACTCAGGCAAACACACACTCCGACAGACACACACACACTCCGGCAAACACACACTCAGAGAGATACAATCACACAAAGCTAGAGAGGTATTAGAGGATGTTGGAAATAATTACTCCAAAATTATTCATGTGTTCAGCTGAACATAACAAATTATGTTTTGGTTCCAGATCTGGCAGACTGGACGCACACATCTTATTAACAGGAGGAGAAAAGAGGAAGAAAGGTGAGAGATGAGGTGAGGAGAGAGAAGAGGAGGTGGAAAGGGGAGAAAGAAGAGTGAAGAGAGGAGATGGAGAGAGAGGAGATGGAGAGAGAGGAGATGGGGGGAAGGCAGGAGATGGGGAGAGAAAGGAGATGGGGGAGGGAGGAGATGGGGGGAAGGCAGGAGAAGGGGAGAGAGAGGAGATAGGGAGAGAAAGGAGATGGGGGAGGGAGGAGATGCGGAGAGAGAGGAGATGGGGGGAAGGCAGGAGATGGGGAGAGTGAGGAGATGGGGGGAAGGCAGGAGATGGGGAGAGTGGACATGGCTTGAGGAGGGATGAGTGAATAGATCAGACCACCAAACTTGACATAAATGAGTTGAGTCTCTGATCTTCCCAGAGGTCTATGGCTAAGATCCAGTATGTATTAATCCAGACTAAGCTTGGCAAAGTGGGGGTAAGATCCAGCATCTATTAATCCAGACTAAGCTTGGCAAAGCGAGGCAAAGATCCTGTATCTATTAATCCAGACTAAGCTTGGAAAAGTGGGGGTAAGATCCAGTATCTATTCATCCAGACTAAGCTTGCCTACATTTAGACTACATTTATTCTGCATTTAGTATACATTCAGTCAATATTTAGTGTGAATATAATCCATATTTAGCCTACATTTCATGTTCATTTAGGCTACATATAATCTACATTTGCTTAAGTTTATATTTATTTACTTTATTTATTACACCTTATTGATATTTAGCCTACATTTAGTCTTTTTTTTCCTTTTTTTCCTGAGATTTAGCCTACAATTTTGTCTATATTTATTTTACATCTTATTGATATTTAACCCACATTTAGTCAACAGTTATTTTACATCTTATTGATATTTAGCCTACATTTAGTCAACAGTTATTTTACATCTTATTGATATTTAGCCTACATTTAGTCAACAGTTATTTTACATCTTATTGATATTTAGCCTACATTTAGTCTATATTTATTTTACATTAGATACTGGAAGTGACAGAGGAATGAAAGTGGGACAGGTGAAAACGAGAACTCAAAAACACCAAAACAGAGTTTTCAATTTTTGTCCATGCATAATTTATTTTAAAAATGGGGGGATCCATACTAAAACCCTCTTGGCCAGAATGGCACATTTAATTTGCAAAACACAAAACATTAAAATTAGACAAAATCAAGTACATGCCTAAAAATACATTTTCATATCATGAGAAGTCATTCCAATCAATCATTACACAATGGCCTAATTCATTCTTACTACAACTATCAACATTTCCAGCTGGGTAAACCTCTTTAATATGTGTGGGCCGTTTGTTGATACTGTTGTTATAGTTGGTACCACATAAGGAAAGTAAACATATTACAGTATCACAGCCAGGTCTGATTAGTTTTTTCACTAGAGATGACCAATGCAGTATGCCACTGAAGAGAATTCATATCCAGAAACCAAAAGCTTTACAGTTTGGTTTTTCTTTCATTAATAAATGCTGTATATAAAATATTCCAAGCAAAAAGAAAACACTGCAAAAACAAAGCAATTTAAAACATAAAAATTGTTTTACACACATTGCATTATGTAACTTACCTATTGTCATTCTTGAATATTCTGAAAGAGATGTTTAACTGAAATGTAATCTGAAACTACTGCTCTTTGTATGCTACTTTGAGCTGCTCCATGTCTGTGTATCTGAACTCTACTTCCATTCCACTTGCTTGGTCCATTCTTGCATATAGATACTCATAGGTGACCTATTTTATGCACAAATTAGGACTGACTGGTTATTGAACAACTGAGCAAATACGTTTTGTAAACATGCATTGGGAGTAGTTTGTATCGGCTGTGACCGAATGTTGTAATTTCGTTTGATGCATTTTACTCAACAGCGTTTGGTGTCCTTTGCTTAGAGTTATGTTTACTGTATTGAGAAATACATTAAGTGGTGTTACAGCTGCCCATGAAATGTTACGAAACGTTACACAATGGTTTCATAGCCAAGAAAATTTTAGGTCTATTTTTCTTCAAGCTCAGTTGACCCTCCTATGAGATTTTCAAAGCCCTTTGTTTTATCAATGTTGCCACATTTTGAAAAGTGTGATCAACTCTGGGCGTTTTTGTGAAAAATAATACAGCCCTGTGAAGTGTTCCACTCCACCAACGCACCTTGGAGACGCATGGTTTTCAAGACAACACATAGTCCCCATTACATACTGGTTATTAATATCCCTTACACGTTTACATAATATCCGTCCGCTGCCCAAACACTTGTAGTTCTAAAGGCTACTAGCATTTGGACCTGTGAGCAGCGTTGCCGTGGTAATGGTCTGTGAGTTCATTTGACCGCTGGGAAAGGAACCTCTGCATAAATACTGTTGTGTGACTCTTAAAGAAAAGCCGCTATGATCAAATTGGTAGGGGTCCAGAGAAACCCTCAGACAGTGAACAGCGTGTAAAGTGGACCCTTCGTGAGCAGTGTGGACCTTTCGGAGCAAAGTGGACCTCTAAAAGCAGAGTGGATCCTTAAGAACGGAGGGGACCTTTGAGAGATGAGTGGGTCTTGAAGAGGCCAGGCGAAGACTGACTACAGAGGAGCAATGAGGCGACTGGAGAAAGCCTCTTGAGAATGATGGACAGTCGCAGGAACCGGAGAAATGCAGATGCTGGCTGTGGTCCTCTCTTCACCGCAAGCGGTGCTCCAGTGCATCAGGGTCCTGAGGTCACCACTTTTATTTGAACAAACATCAAGACGCCGCCTCCTCTGACCTCTAGAAGCTAGATGACCCACAGAAGTGTCATTTAATGTTAATGTTTATGTTATGGCGCACAAAGAAAATAATGGCTAAATTTTTTTTTTTTAACTGTTCAAATAAAAGATATGCATGTTATGCCTTCTGCCTTTACACCATAAGGTCCTTGTTTACTTCGCTGTCTGAACGGGAACACCAAAGTTGATTGCACTTAAAAAAGATCTTTACTAATTTTAACCCTAATCCTCACCTTTACTTTAAACCTAACTTTAGTTTATGTAACCTTCTATGTCTACATCCTGACCGTAAACACACAGACGCATAAGTTGGAAATCTCAAAGCACAGGACAGCCGCAGCATCGCAACCAATGAATGTTTTTTTAGGGGGTTAACTTCGTAGATTGTAGGACATTTTGGGAAATTGATTGAGTGCCCATAATTACCCGAACAACAGGGGAGATCAGCTGACAAACCAACACTGAATCGTGCACCACTTTTCCCACAGGAACCGTTTCTGTTGTTGCTCATAAGCAACTTTGGTATTTTTTCCCGTCCGAGACATAAATGTGTTTTGTAGGAAAACGCTTCCTTTGCATCCCTACCTGATGCTGATTAATGACTACACAGCGCCCAGATCACAGTCTGACTTGTATCTCCATGCATCACTGTGTGCGTGTGTGTGAGTGTGTGTGTGCGTGTGTGTATAAATCATTCCTGGCGAGCCCCACCGATAGATCCACACCTGTACCAGGCCGTCGCCGACCGTCTTCGCACCGAAAATCGGTGCACGCTCCCGCCGTTGATTAATGCCGCCAACAGCGGGAGACTAGCGCGGTGCAAGAATGTGTTAGGATAACAATGAATAATGCTGCGGATCTTTGTACAATTTTGTTGGACGTTGGAGCACGGGAAGAAAGAGAGAGGAAGAGAAAGCAGTTGAGATTCAGACAGAGAGAGAGAGAACAGTCGACAAGTAAAGACAAATTTAAAACAATATTGAATTTTCCTTATATCTAATTTATGTGTATTTCCACTTCCTCGTTGGTTAGGCTGGGATTCTCAGTTTCCTTTTTCCGGTGTGTATCCGTGACGACCAGGGATCTGGTGTCAGAGCTAGTCAGCCCCACTGCCCATCTGCTGTCCAGACCCGAGTCGTCCAGCCAGCCAGCCTCAGTTCAGTGCCGGGAAGGTTACAGCCAAAACAGCTGTAAAAATAGGTGCTGGGATCATTCTGTGTAATTGTCAGCAGTGATTAGCGAGCAGATTTTTCTGCTGCAACTGTCTGTCTTTCCCTGTAGCATCCCGTCAGAAGCACAGTCTCATTTCCTATTTCACCATGGCATCCGTCCTGGTGCAGTCTTTCTCCTTTTTTCACCATGGCATCCGTCCTGGTGCAGTCTTTCTCCTTTTTTCACCATGGCATCCGTCCTGGTGCACAGTCTTTCTCCCTTTTTCACCATGGCATCCGTCCTGGTGCACAGTCTTTCTCCCTTTTTCACCATGGCATCCGTCCTGGTGCAGTCTTTCTCCCTTTTTCACCATGGCATCCGTCCTGGTGCACAGTCTTTCTCCCTTTTTCACCATGGCATCCGTCCTGGTGCACAGTCTTTCTCCCTTTTTCACCATGGCATCCGTCCTGGTGCACAGTCTTTCTCCCTTTTTCACCATGGCATCCTTCCTGGTGCACAGTCTTTCTCCCTTTTTCACCATGGCATCCGTCCTGGTGCACAGTCTTTCTCCCTTTTTCACCATGGCATCCGTCCTGGTGCACAGTCTTTCTCCCTTTTTCACCATGGCATCCGTCCTGGTGCACAGTCTTTCTCCCTTTTTCACCATGGCATCCGTCCTGGTGCACAGTCTTTCTCCCTTTTTCACCATGGCATCCGTCCTGGTGCACAGTCTTTCTCCCTTTTTCACCATGGCATCCGTCCTGGTGCACAGTCTTTCTCCCTTTTTCACCATGGCATCCGTCCTGGTGCACAGTCTTTCTCCCTTTTTCACCATGGCTTTCCTGTAACATCAAGGTGTCCCCCTCTTCCACCTTCAGCCTGTTTCTGTCTGTGTGACATTCTCTCTGACACTTGTTTTAATTCTAGTCATTTTCAACTGATAATTCCATACGTTATCAGTGCAAATTCAGCGGAAAGGAATGCTCAGCTGCTCCCGTCTGGTGACTTATCTTGTGTTAGGAAAAGACTTGTGACTTCGTTTTCTTGACCGCTCTCACAGATCCAATCTAGAAAGTCAGTGTGTGGCGCAACCTAGCTTTATTACAAACTCATTTATTTCTCGTGGCACTATTTAAAAATGCAAATAGATGTAATTACATATGGTTGTTTATCAGTGTTACAACCACCAGTATTTCAGCATCCACTTCTTGCTCAAGAGGAGCCCATATTTCAAAGCGTTCGCCGTCGGGTCCCTCAGCTCAGATAACGAGCTTTCCCCTCGCAGATGTAATTACTAAACTATTTGCAGCAAAATAACTTCTGTCCTCGAGTTCACTCAGAGCCAAATGATTATTAATGCGTGCAATAATGGTACACTCCATTAATTAATCAACTGATCGCTATCCAGACTGCGTTAATTAATAGACTGAAAATAGCAGCACAGATTTGGGTTTTCGCCTAAATCCTGGTCCTTTTCAAGCACAACTACCACGCCCACGCCCCTGCGTTTGTGTCAGTCTCACACCGTTAGAACGTCCTGGTGGAATAATACTGTCACTGTCCCCTCACCTGAGTCAACGGTGTAACTAGGACCATCTCATTGTAGTGAAACGTCAGACTGTTGTCAGCTTGTTTCAGGCTCAACTACGTTGCCTCTGCCACTTGGGGGGGATTAAGAGTTTTGCAGGTCAGATAGGCTGACATGTGAGGTATAAAGTTAATCTAAAAGCTGCCATTTCTTAACCGGACTGTTGGCTTCCAATGTGGTAAAAGACAACATCTGACATGAGAATCTGAGAGAGAACTAGGTGTTTGCTAATAGTTACATATTTCTTTGTGTGTGTTTTGTAATAAGACATGACAGTTGGGTAGTACAGGAAAGCTGTATTCAGAAATCTGTATCTAAAGCATGTTGAACGCTGCTTTTGATCCAGAGAACTCATTCAATGTACGATATACAGTGTCTGGCAAATGATGCTTAGACACTGACCCGTTCTCAGATTTTACTGAATTGCATATGGTGCATAGATCTTTTTTGTTTTACTCAGTTAGCACATTTGGTTCCATAATCAGCAGTTGCATCACGCCAGACGGTGTCGAGAAAAGATTGTCCCTTAAAACTCAGGAACTCTGACAAGAAGTTTTGGTGGGAGAAACCACAGAGAGGCCAACAATCACTTTGATGGAGTGATTGGGTTCAGTGGTTGGGGCTGGGGTAGCAGTGTACTGATGAATCACATCAAGCGCTCTGCATTGAACTGGCCCTTCTTGAACTCTGGTGAGAAAGGAGCCTTTAATCCCATCTGACAACATGAGTGTCCTGGCTGCAATGTGGGAGAGGCTTTGTGGGTTTGACAAGACCAATATGGGGCTTTTTGTGTGACGCAAACCTAACATAGGCCACGCCTCTGCACACACCATCTTTACAGTGAAGTGCGGTGAAGGTGTGTTAGTGAAAGATGACTTCCTTGAGGGACGCAAAAAAATCCACTATCTGTCTGACTCATAAAATAGTTTTTGTTACGATTCATTTTAATGTTTTTTTATGTTGACTTCAATGTTATATAGTGTTTTTCTCTGAACAATGAAATACTTTATGCTCAAATATATGTGTTTGTAAATGTTTTTCAGGTTGTCTGAGACATTTGCACAGTATAGTATTTGCGAAGACGGAACATTGATAAGGTACTGCAATACTGTATCCTTCGATATTAAATGAACATATATATACTACAACTATATATCTATATACCTAGGTATGTGGTTATATGACAATGATATACCAAAAGTTTTCATTTAACACACTGACCAACGATATTAGCTCAAATTTAATTAGCAGAACTTATTAAGTTGAGTCAACTTGTGCATTCATTTGGTTTCTGTATATCACTGGGATTGAAATAGGAAGAGAGACTGTGCTTTTGACGGGATGCAAGTCACCCACTGCCTTGATTTGCCAACAGGGGATGACTGAGGGGAGAAAACCACAAACTCTTGCTCTGCCGCTTACCACAAAAATCACATTTTTGGAAAATGTAGCCGACAGAATCAAGGCCAATGTTTACTACATGTAGTACTTAACAATTACTATTTTGCTCTAGGGGCAAGGAGAATGGAGGAATGAGCAAAAGGTCGCCATTTAAACCTTGACGGAGCTGGATAAATGTCTGATATTGTTAATTACGAAAACCTGCTTCAGACACGCGCACACAAACCCTAACTCACGAATGGCCCGGCCAGTGACAGATGCACAGCCCGACTCGAGGCTAGGCTCCAGCAAAAAAAAGAACACTCTTCATTTTTCAATAATTGGGACTTAATTTCACTTGGCAGAGTGATGGCTGCTGGAAGAGGCGTGGCTTCCTACATCACACTGGCTGTCATTAAGGCCTTTCTACACAGAGGTTCTTGGGGAGTGTGTGTGAACTTTTTGGGAAAAAAGGAGAGCCGAGGAGTGTGACGGCAAGGAGAGGAGGAGTGTTGCAAAGAGGTGAGGAGGACAGTAGCAAACAGGAGAAAAGAGGAGAGCAGGAAAGAGGAGCTAGTCAACACAGGGCTGGTCAACACAGGGCTGGTCAACACAGGGCTGGTCAACACAGGGCTGGTCAACACAGGGATGGTTAACACAGGGCTGGTCAACACAGGGCTGGTCAACACAGGGATGGTTAACACAGGGCTGGTCAACACAGGGCTGGTCAACACAGGGCTGGTCAACACAGGGCTGGTCAACACAGGGCTGGTTAACACAGGGCTGGTCAACACAGGGATGGTCAACACAGGGCTGGTCAACACAGGGCTGGTCAACACAGGGATGGTCAACACAGGGATGGTTAACACAGGGCTGGTCAACACAGGGCTGGTTAACACAGGGCTGGTCAAAACAGGGATGGTTAACACAGGGCTGGTCAACACAGGGCTGGTCAACACAGGGATGGTCAACACAGGGATGGTTAACACAGGGCTGGTCAACACAGGGCTGGTCAACACAGGGCTGGTCAACACAGGGCTGGTTAACACAGGGATGGTCAAAACAGGGATGGTCAACACAGGGCTGGTCAACACAGGGCTGGTCAAAACAGGGATGGTCAACACAGGGCTGGTCAAAACAGGGATGGTCAACACAGGGCTGGTCAACACAGGGCTGGTCAAAACAGGGATGGTCAACACAGGGCTGGTCAACACAGGGCTGGTCAAAACAGGGATGGTCAACACAGGGCTGGTCAAAACAGGGATGGTCAACACAGGGCTGGTCTAATCCGAGCCTGCCATCCAATACAGAATGATTGGTACCAACAGTTCAGTCAGTAACTATGAGTGCATCTTTTTAATGATACCAATAATGATGTAAGTTGACTGTGTTTGGACAGTGTTTTGTCTGGACACCTAAATAGTGACAGGACGTTCAGCAGATGTGCGCTAGATATTCACCACATTTCGACAATAGAGAAGGCTGACCAGAAAGACTTAGCCAGTAATTAATCTTCAACGGGAACACGCCCTCCAAGGGGTGGGGCCTATAAGTAGATCAGGGTGCCCCCACCCCAAATCAGCTGCTGGTCATCCCACTGTCCGCCGTTTTTGGCTTTAGTAGATTACTGTGTCCCACTGACCCTTGACCTCGGTGAATCCAGCCAGAAACACTCCTTTATTATTTAGATTCTCTGTTTGTTTGTACAGACACCAAATCCGGATGTCGTTCTCTCTCGCTTTTGTTTTCATTCACTCTCGCTCTCATACAGTCTCTCATTCATTTCATCTCTCTTTCTCACTCTTTCTCTTGTTCTTTCCTTCTTTCTCACTATGCATTTTGCATTCTCTTAAAATTCACATTTCAATGTTTTTTCTGGAAGGGATATGATCTAACCCTCGGTTGGGGTTGGTCTACACCATTATGACTGCATTACCTGTGATGCCAATCTGAAGATCATGTTCCGATGAGATTTGGGTTTAAACTATGACTCTAAATAAAGCCACTAGATGGGATTAATAACATGAGGGAGGCAGTGCAGCCAGCAACTATATTAAAAATAGATATAGCAAAATGTTTCTTCTGAATGAAGTCTTTATTCACGTTCTTTAATTATGTTATTATAACAGCGTTGATATAAAATATAATTATGGTAAAAATAATAACACGGTTATAATATTTGAAATTATATTACAATTAGCTCTCACACACATGCATGAGAACACACACACAAGCAGGAGAACACACACACATGCATGCACATAAGCACACAGAAATGCAAACAAAGAAAATACACACGAGGTCATTGTGATAATTGTTGATCAAATATTCCCTAACTGAATTAGTTTAGTGGTTAGCTTCAGTCTCCTAATCACTGCTTATCATTTCGGCGTGATCCTAGCATCTCATATTCAGTATTATCTGCCTCCGTTTTGTTGGCCCTTTCTGTTTGGGCTTTGGTTGTGCTCTTAATACCCTTTCTGATTAATCAAATATGTTCAACCTTCCAAGTCTTGTTACAGATTTCCCCACCTCCATCGCTCCCTCTTCGCTCTCTGTCTTTCTCCTTCTATCTCTCTTTTTCTCCTTCTAGCTCTCCTCTTTCCTATCTTTTTCCTTGTTCTCTCTCTGCCTCCCTCCTCTCTTCTCCCTCCCTCTCACCCCCGCTCTCTCTTTTCTCCCTTCTCCATTTCTCTCACCCTCTGCCAGTAATTTGTGCATTAAATGCAAAGTGACTTCTTAATAATGCTGGGCAGCTCATATTCATTTATATTAATTGGGAGGGTTATCGCTCAGACAGCCAGCGTGGCATCGAGTCCGGTAATCTCTTTGTTACTTATTCTTTAAATTTAATTACAATTTGACCATGATTATTATTTCATTAAAGTATTAGATGATACAAGAACATGTTATTTCAATCCGAGGGCTGTGACCCGATCCCCCTCCCTGTGTCTCCCGAGTCCTGCTCATCCTTTCATCCTGCTTAGAGAGCCAAGTGGCTGAACCAGTAACATGGCGACGCGCCGTACCACCCAGCTCTGTGAATGTGTGTGAGAGACTGTCCCTTTCCCCTGGCCAATCGTCGTCGTCCTCCTAATCAGATCGAGCGCCTAAATCATTGATTGATGATGAATTGTTGCAAACACTTTCTTAATAATGTTAATGAAGTGACGGATAGAGCGATAAATTCTCGCTTCACCTTGATGGGGAAATTAACGCCAGCAATCTAATCTAGGAAGAAACGCTGAAAACGGGTCATTATAGAGTCACGTCTGGAGACCTGCCAAGTTCTGTCTGAGTTCCCCGGTAAATCGGTGAGAATCTACCTTCGAGTGATAGAACAAGAGGTGTGAATACCACTTGTGTGCCTATGAAACCAAACTGGGAACCTGCCATTACCGATCCCTCATCAACCTGACACTCTGAAGTAGAACTCAAAGCCTCTATGTCGTTATCCGTGTGTCTTTTGTCTCTTACTCTTTTTCTCTATCTCTCTCTCTCTCTGTCTCTCTATATCTCTGTCTCTCCATATCTCTGTCTCTCTGTCTCTATATCTCTATATCTTTATCTCTATGTCTCTATCTCTCTCTCTCTATATATCTCTATCTCTATATCTCTATCCCTCTGTCTCTCTATATCTCTATCTCTCTGTCTCTGTCTCTATATCTCTATCTCTATATCTCTATCTCTCTGTCTCTCTATATCTCTATCTCTCTCTCTATATATATATATCTCTATCTCTATATCTCTATCCCTCTGTCTCTATATCTCTATCTCTATGTCTCTCTGTCTTCAAACCTGTTTTGCAGCTGAATAAATTGCAGTGAACATACCCCTACAATACATATCTTATATAAAAATAATTTTCACTGGCTAGACTTATAGAAGTAATATCTACCTCTTATCGCTAATTACAAAACATACTCTTCCGACTTTATTATAACACTCTATTAACCCTTTTCATTTTTATTATTATATCTAGATGATAAATTATTTTTTATTAGATTTACAGACCTTTAAAGACTTTGTGGTCCTCTTGTTGTTGTTAAATTAATGAACCCAAAAGCCTGAATGAAATTAACCATCAACCACCAGAGAGCAGTTCAGGATATAAGCTGGATTGCAGATGGGCTGTATGAAGTGGTGAATTGCAGATGCCGAACTGCAGTGAGGGATTTCATTTACAGTGAGTGCACTCTGAAGACAGAGAATATTCTGTTTTTGGTAAATCATGGTCGTATTTGTAGATATAATTAGAAACATTTCTGTACACACATTTTCTTTGTCTCTCTGTCTCTCGCACAAACACACACACACACACACACACACACACACACAGATACATACATATGTTTGCTTTTTCTCAAGATAACCTTAATCCTAAACATAATCCTACCTCCTAATCTCTGACCCCTAACGCTTCCCTGACCTTTAACCCCTCATCTTTCCCTAAACCTAATTTCAACTCTTACCTCGCTTGTAAATTTGACAGTGATCACATTTTCCTGGTTCAATAACATTTTGAAGATTTCATTTTCACCTGTGATGCATCACAAACCTCTTCAAAACACACACACACACACACCTATACATTTGCTCAAACTGACGAGGTAGAAGTTGAGTGAAGTGAAGGGAGCCTTTCCAGTCTTTCAGAGGTTGCCTCTCATTCACGCGGCTGTCTGGAGGTATTTTAATATGTTGCAGTATTTCACATCCGTGTCCCAAATGCCGCCCCCCCCCATTCCCTACAGGGCACACTTTGTCTAGTGCACCGGCACGTCACCATGCAGAAACGAAGTGCACTAGGTAGGGAGCAGCGTGCCATTTGGGACAGGCGGCCTTGGCTCTTTGATACACAGATGGCCCACTAGTCTGCACCTGGTTTCCATTGGGACTGTGGCGCTGTGACCCTCCGTAGCGCATGAGAGGAACATGTCAGCACTCTCTCAACCCTCCTCTCTCTGTCTAATGAATAATAATTCTCTACAGAGAGCTGAGGGTGTCAGACAGCCAGGCGGAGAGACTTGAAGCTAATGGTAATTCAGACTGGGGTTGTGTGTCTGTGTGTGTGTGTGTGTATGTGTGTGTGTTGTGGGGGGGGCAAACAATTGCCACAAACATCCACCCGTACGCACACACAGTGTCCCACCACGTTCAGGTAATTGTGCTTAACTTGCCGCTGATGTTTGGGCACGGGCGCACACACACACACACACACACACACACACACACACGCACACACACACACACACACACACACACACACACACACACACGCGCACGCGCACGCGCACACACACACACACACACACACACGCACACACACACAAGGACACAGAAGTAGGTGGACAAAGTCTCAGGTTATCTTTCATGTTTGGATCATTTGACCTACCTTCCGTATTGTGCAAAGACGCGATGAAGGTTTGACATGTTAAAGTACCTCAGTACAGAACGGCAAAGAAGATGAGCAGTTCTCTGTGCTGAAACCACCATGTGCAGCAGGAAACGCAAGATTTAAATGCACGTTTCAGCACATACTTACGCATTCAGCTTTATGCTTATGACACAGAATATGCGCTGTAGGAATTCTTAGATATTTCGCCAAAAAATCCAGAAACTTCTGATGACCCGAGATCAAATTCAGCACTTTAGTCCGCCATTTAGCAAACCCATATCAGGCACCTCATCTGTCTAAATGTATATTGTTTTTATGGCTCTGGCTGCTAATGACTAATTAATATCCTCAGACGTGATGAAGTGGCAGTTCAGTCCATTACCCTACAGCGTTGAGCAAGTCAAAGTGAATGGGACATCATTGTTTTGGTTGTTTTTATTCAGTCTGGTAATGGCAAGATGAGAGTGGTGCGACTTTAAACAACAAGCATTATTTTATTCTCTTATGCTGTCTGAGAGCCAGAGGTGTCAATAAATGAAGTCGTAATGAGTTCACCGGTTGATACAGAGCTTTTGGAAAAATGTTTTGGTCAGGATTGCAATTAGAACTCTATATACGTACACTCGCAGTCCCACCACTTTGCTTGTGGAACGTTTAATTAGGACACTATGAGTTGCAATGTAATAGCCTGCGATTATCCCAAAATGCTTACTCGTGCATTAGCAATTAACCTTTCAACTAATACTTCTATTTGAGCGTAGGGCCTGGGTGCAAACGCAAGACGTGCTGGCTGTGGTTGCCTGAGTTTGTAAATCTGTCATGTTAATTACATTTTTGGCAGCCAGGAAGCTAGACAGTTGCCCTTAAAGTCTCCTGCTCTGCGTGTTTGTGCGTGTGCGTTTGTGCGTGTGCGTTTGTGCGTGTGCGTTTGTGCGTGTGCGTTTGTGCGTGTGCGTTTGTGCGTGTGCATTTGTGTGTGTGCATACGTGTGTTTGTGTTTGTCTATATACTTAGCAGGGAATTGGCTGGCATGCTAGAGGCGTTGCGGAGCGAGGCTGGACGAAGATAGAAGCAGGAAATTGCCCTCCCCCCAGTTCGGCCTCCTCATCTCATCTTACCCAGCATCCTCTGCACCTGTTAGCAGGTCACCTGGCTAACGTTCAGTCCCAGTAGCTACACATTACAAGCCTGGGCGTCTGCCGACATGAACACTGCAGAGTCCAGTTATTTTCCAGCGGTTTGACTGTCTGTTCTTCGAGTTAAAGAGTTAGCTATCGCCTCGAAGCAAACGATGACATTCTCTGACGGACGTGGAGGAAAGCAAACTCCTGTCCAGTTATTACTACGGACAAACGCGTCAACCTCTTCAAAACGCACAGACCTGCCCGTGTGGCAGCCTGTTGTCACACCTGTCAGGAGTCGGAGGAGACGTGTGTGTGCGTAAAGAAGTCTGAGTAAGATACCGACTGTGTTGCCACGGCGTCCTGAGAAGGGGGACACTTATTGCTGGGGCTCGTTACTCCAGCCACGGACGGGTGACGGAGCCCCTCCAACAGCCCCGATGCACCACAGGACCCTACCGCCGCCAGACGTAGCGAGCGATGTCCATAAAACCGCACTTCACCTGGTGTGGAAAGGGAACACGGAGGGCCCAGTCACAGGGAGAGAGATGGAGAGATGGAGATATGGAGAGATGGAGAGATGGAGAGATGGAGAGATGGAGAGCAGTACTGAGATTGAGGCAGAGAGAGAGTCCCAACGTCCGTCAGAACACAGCCCATCTGTACAGCAAAGTCCCCTCCCTCACATTCACAGAGGTTGACCACTGGGCCAGAAAGAAGGGAAACAATTTTTACATTCCTATAGTAAGTGTGGATATCCCCGGGCTCACGCCAACCCCTCAGACATTAAATACAAAGAGAGCAAGTGTGTTTAATGAGTCCACCAAATCCCAGGCTCTAGGGATGACCAGGGATGTTTCCTTGATAAGTGTGTTAATAGAAATTTGGGTGTCAGGGAAAATATATGAAATAAAGAAGTACACGATTTTCTCTGGGAAAGTAATGAGAAATATGTGAGCCCTGAAGCGTGAATCAAAGAAAACAATCAAAATTTAAGCACTGCTAAGTTAGTCATTACAATGAGAAAATAATGTTGTTTTACTCATTAATTTGCAGAGCTTACCATGTATCTGCGGTGACTGTCACACCATTTATGGCTGTTTATGTGTCAGCAGCAAAAAGTCTGATAAAGGCTAATAAACAGCGTGTGAAATGTGTCAAACTGTGACATTTCCCTTCAAACACAAGGATAGTGATTCTCTAAGTTTTATCAGAGGACCTAAGAGTTAACAAAAAACTATAGGTTTTTCCTGTAGTGTATGTGCAAATAGGGTTTATGCCAAACTTAAAATGAGGGAGTTTTCAGATAGTTATGTTGTTGTAACAAGATACTATATCGTTATAATGAAATAGGTTTGTCTGTTTTTATTATCAATAGTTTTTTTTACTCTTTCCACTTCTACTACTGACCAGTGCTTATAGTAAGCTGTACGTACCACTATTGACTTGTGTGGTATTCACACTGAGCTACATGTATTTTAATATGAGATGTAATAATTGTATATCGCTCTGGATGAACGTGTCTGCTGAATAACTAAAATGTTCGAACAAGATGCAGTATATTTTTAGCTTTATGCTTCAGGGTTTCCTAAAAATAAATGTCAAAAATGTACTGATGAATAGCAATGTAAAATGCAATGCGCAACCAAATAATGACTTCAGTACCTCAAAGTAGTTTAATTTTGTCATTTTACTCCCATAAAAGAGAGTGCTAAAGAGAGAAGTGCTAAAGAGAGAAGACCCCACCTCTTTACTGGATGGCCAACAGGGCAGTAGGGTAATAACATTTATCCCAAATCACACCCTTATCACTGTGTAGTGCCCTTTGTTTGATGGCACTGGTCCAACAGCAGGACACTTCATAGGGAGCTGTGTTTAAGGCCGAAGTAGCAGGTCTATGATTCTACACACACACACACACACATTCCATGCACATGCACATGCAAAAAAAATTTACTTAATTTTTCATTTTATATTTTGCATAATTAATACCTTTCTGTTTTAAAATGCGTAAAAACCAAACGTGCGATAACTTGCATTATGGATGGAGCTGGATCTAAACAGCAGTAGCATTTAACAGTAAATCATTTTGGGACGCCGTTCAAAGCAGACCCGGAGAAAGGAGAGCACTGTGTTAGTTGGGACAGCACACACGCTCACACACCACAAACACACACTCACAAACACACACACACACACCACACACACACACACACAGTGTACGTCTGACGGCTGAGCATTGCTACTGTTTTAATGAAGGCAACACTGACAGGTTGGACACACTAAGAGAGAAGCTAGCCAACTTCAAAATGAACCCCTAATTTGTAATATACTTTGTGGCAATGCCAAGGTTCAGTACAACTTAAATTGTTTTTGCAAATCCAAAATCTGCCAATGAATTCTGTGATGTTTAATTATAGCTAATTGTTTCTTATGTTGTTTCCAAATAGGCTTTCCTGCCTCCCTTCCTGCTTTAGGTTTTAACACTAGAGAGACAGCCAGTTGTAGGGATAGGAGAGGATTTTAGATGGAACTGGGTCTGTTGGCAGAAAAAAATAAAAAATGATCACTCATTTTTAAGGCAATTATATAAATAATAAGTCCACACTTATTATCAAAATAAATTATTTCATGACCAGCCAGTAATGGTTAATCTTTGTCAAATACATTGTAATAAAGACACTAAAGACCCACAACCAAGTCTAAACAAATGTACTAAACCCTCCTTGGGACTGTGAGCGACAAAGATAATCATGAATGCTGTGTGCTTCATCCTCTTTTCACAATGCACCAAGGTTGGGTTGAACCCCATTTATTAGGATGGACAATTCAGAAAGTACACTGACTTTCTCATCTCAATTTGCGCCGAATACTTTTCAACAGGGAACATTTGGAATTTAAATTTGGTTTACTTTCTGAATTGATTGGAATAGAAATGGAAAAGGACTGCTCCGGCCACTGGTTGACAAACGTAAGTTAGGAGATACTCAGTCATACAGCACACAACAACATGTCAGACAGGGCCGCTTTCTCCTCCCCAACTATAGCTTAGTGATTATTATTCCTGCTTTCGTGTGGCACTGTTAGTTTTTCAAATTTACAAAGATGTCCAGTGACAGTGGATATGTATTACTTAATACCAGATTGTCCTGAAAACGTGGAAATGGAGAAGGAATGTCTGCTGGTTTCCGTGCACCGCTTGGCTCATGAGTGGAGCAAGTGCTTTTAGTGGGAGTTGTCGGTGGTGCTCAAACCTTTGAACATGGTGGCCGTTCTGAAAATCCCGGGCCAACTCTATTAAAGATGGCTCTGGAGATGCTGTTATTGTTGGTTAAAGTGTGAGGTGTCCGTTGTTGAATCTAGGTCAGCGCTTAAAACAGTATTTCCAGCCAGGCCACACACACACACACAGGAACCACCTGACTATCTCTATCTCTCCGTCTGGTAGAGACACACAGCTGGTCTCTCTCCCAGCAGAATACTCAATGGTTTATATGAATTTGAGTTTCTTTTTGTCTGTGCTTCACCATAGCTGTTACCTTGGCATATCCAACTAGAGTTCGCCCAGGGGACTGGGGACCATTCCAGACAGGAGGAATACATCGCTTCGCTGCCGCTGCTGTTCTTTGAATTCTGTGCCAAACCCAATGCATCGGGCCTACTAGAAAAATATTTGTCGTAACATTGGAGCGGAGCTACGAGTGAGCTGATTTACCCAGAACAAAAGATATAAACCACCATTACACCTTTATGTAACAAAAAACACACACACACAAAGGAATCTTCTTAAAAAATTGCAGCACAACAAAAAACAAACTGCCATTTCCAGGCTAGGCTTGATGAATGTTTTTTTTCTGCCTAATAAAAGGTTCACAAACCATCTGTTTTTCTCCCTAATGCCTTGCCCAAAGGTTTCTCCTTCTCATTTTAGGCATGAGGCCAACTGAAATTCCTCTCTCTCTCTCTCTCTCTTTCTCACTATCTCACCCTCTCTCACACTCCCTCACTCCCCTCCTCCATCCCTGTCTCTCTCTCACTCCTGTCCGTGATAAACAAACCCTCTCTCTTCTCCTTTTTTAATCTTGCGGTACCATTTCCTACTCATCGTTATGCATATTCATTGCCAGTAAACATTTTCATCGACTGCATTTAATCTCTTCCACTAGCAATTACCACTGACTGTTGTTCTGTAGTGCAGAAGGGCCGCCGCTTCCATCCGCTAACAGCTGGAGCGCAGATGGAGCCCAGAGCCAAATGCACAAAATAAAAATTTACAAGATGCCAGTGGAATTTATTTAAGAGAGGAAAAGGCTTTTTTTTTGTGGTGTTAAGTCCCGTCCACCCCCCACCCCCCCCTCCCTTTTGGTTGTCTTGTAGTTTTTTATTCTCCCACTTCTTCTATCTTTCTGCATGCCTCCCTCTGTCTGTATTTGTGTGAGGGAGTCTGAGAGGTGGGTCTCCCTGGCGTGAAAATGGCGGCGGAGGCGTTGACATTTAATCAGCCAGGTCAGTGAGACAGAGCAGAAGAGGGGTGAGAACAGGTGGATGTTATTAGATGGGTGTCGTCGTTGATTTCAGGGAGAGGGGCTTGAATGAACTGCCCCTAGACCTGCCTATACACGCCTTCACAGAGGCCCCTAGATCTGCCTATACATGCTTTCACAGAGGCCCCTAGACTTGCCTATACACGCCTTCACAGAGGCCCCTAGATCTGCCTATACATGCTTTCACAGAGGCCTCTAGATCTGCCTATACACACCTTCACAGAGGCCCCTAGACCTGCCTATACACGCTTTCACAGAGGCCCCTAGGCCTGCCAATACACGCCTTCACAGAGGCCCCTAGATCTGCCTATACACGCCTTCACAGAGGCCCCTAGACCTGCCTATACAGGCCTTCACAGATGCACCTAGGCCTGCCTATACACACCTTCACAGAGTCCACTAGATCGGCCAGCATATGCCTTCACAGAGAGAGAGAATTAAGTGGGGGAAGAATCTAGAACATAACATTTTCATGACAAACTAGCGAGGTCCTTGAGAGATACCTGACAGGTTTACATGGAAAAATCTCACAAATTTTTCACCTTCTCCAGAGGTCACACCCTTTTCCCAAAGAAAATGGCTCTATGGCTTTAATCTGAGCCATGGAGCCAGGCTTTGAGACGTGGAAACCGGAAAGCTTCCGCAGTATAGGTTACTGCCAGCTAATTTTTTTGTAACAGCTGAGATGTGTATTATGTATATTTGGCTTGTACACAGACTTTTTAAAATACACATTCAACTGTTATGGTAGTAGACTGTTAAGTTCTGAGACTTTTAGCAGAGCTTCAGGAAAAGGCGTATTCAGCAACATTTTGTTTTTAATATAGGACACAAGTGGACTATGTAGGACACAAGTGGACTATGTAGGACACAAATGGACTATGTAGGACACAAGTGGAGGTTGTAGTATGCGAGAGGATGATGTAGTGCACCAGTGGATAATGTGGTATGCAAGGACCTGTTTTGGATCATGAGCACCACTTTCACAGCTGCTGGAGGAAATTACACAGCAACTCCACAGTGCCTGTCTTTGTTGCGTGCCAGGGTTTTTGACCACTGGTTGTTAAAGTGGTGCCCTAACGCATCACACAAAAAAAAAAATGTATTATGCCATGTAAGCCCCATGTCAAAACAACTGACTTTAAAATATCCCTTTAAGACAAATTCTAATATTTTTTTGTTACCCAGTTTTTCTCATAATGTCCAATTAGCAAATTTTGCCTTGCCTCTTAGCCGCAATTCTCCAGCAGGTTTGGGGAGTCAAACATTAAGTATTCCTCAATCAAGAGATATTCCCTTGTACACACAACCACGGCGGAGAGCGCATTTTCCAGTCAAGTGAGCTTGTAGGTCCCCGACCTACCACAAGGAGTCGCTGCTGCGCAGCAAGACGAGGCAGCCCTGTCCGACCCCAGGCGGTAATGATAAGAACATATCTTTACGTGTTTTCAGTCACATGCGTGGCAGGTGTGCACCAGGCAGACCCGTCACCAGTACAGGGAACCTTGTTCCTGTCAGGCTCGGCAGAGGGAGGGCAGGTCTCTGGGGCCCGGAAGAAAACGAAGGAGAGGGAAGCAGAGGGGATCCGGTGTTTAATATTGAAAGGGGGAATACAGGAGGAGAACGAGGGCACTGGCAGATGGAGGACAGGAGGGAGGGGGGATGAGAAAGAGGGGGGTGGCGGGGGGGGAGGCACAGTGCGTTAGGGACAGCCCCTATCTTGACAGTGACAGGACCCCTCGTTTGAAGGTTGCAGCCAAACGACTCTGAGAGAGAAGTGAAGAGAGATGAATGGAGATTCTGAGGCAGTACCTGAGATGGTGGGGGGGGGGTGTGGACCGACTTCCACACTGCTGTAAATATCCTGAATTGATGTGTGATAAATAGAACGATAAGTTAATTAAACATTTATTTGCTCCACATTTTACCCTTTAAACAATTAAAAGTGATTGTCGTAGTCCTCAATCATTCCAATAATCTGCCCAATTATTATGTGTAGATAAGGTGAATATGTGGTCAGTTCAGTCAATTAATGGTTGGTATGGTTGACAAGTGATTGGTATGGTTGATTCATGGTTTGTATGGTTGACAAGTGATTGGTATGGTTGATTCATGGTTGGTATGGTTGACAAGTGATTGGTATGGTTGATTCATGGTTGGTATGGTTGACAAGTGATTGGTATGGTTGATTCATGGTTGGTGTGTCAGTGAGGTTGATTTAGTGTTCAGTATGGTCAGTTAGAGGTCTGTATGATTGGTTAGTGTTCTGTGTGGTCGACTGGGGGTTGTTATCATTGATTAGATGTTGATATGGTCTGCTAGAGTTCGGTATGGTCGAGTTGTGTTTAGTATGGCTGTTTGAGGTCAGTGTGGTTGAATAGTGTTCAGCATGGTTGTCAGTTAAAAAAAATCAGTTAATGGTTTTTATGGTCAACTGGTGGTCAGTTAGTGGTCGATATGGTTGACTCCTGGTCTGTATAATCGATTGGTGGTTGGTATGGTTGACTGATAATTAGTATGGTCATTTTTCTAGTGCTAGGGCAGGCCTACAATATCACTTACACAGCCTCCCAAATGTGTTAGAGGACTGTGAAGGGGAAGCACAGACATCACCATGTGCGAGACCTTTTCAAAGGGAAGTTCAAGTTTACCATGTGGCTTCTTTTTCTGCTTGTGGTTGATCTTCCAAACACCTTTTCCATTTTGTCACGTCAGTTTCCACTGAGATCACAATGTCCTTTAAAAAGTGGGCCTGATTTATGTTTGTGCTTAAATGAACTTCCCTTTATCAACGTCAAATACTAGTTTAGCTTTGATTAGGCTTATATTGTACAAAGTCGAAATTAATACCTTCAGATATGGGCAATATAAAGTGAATTTGAGCCTAAAACATCAACATGAAAGAAACATATGCAGTACAAACACTGTAGATTCAGTGTAGTTGACAGAAAGTTTAATCATGTCTTCAACAACCCGTGTTGAAGGGGTAAAAGAATATTCTAAACATTTTCACAGAAGATGTTGCTTGTAAATATTTCAACCATAACATTTTGAACTGATTGAGATGGTTCCCTGTGATACAGCTGCCTCTGTGCAAACAGTGATTCATCAAAATGTGACAAAAACACAAACACAGGACTTTTCCTTCTCTACTCTAATTTAAGGACATTAGTGAAATGCATCTATAGTTGAAGTCACAGATGCTTTTGTAGCTAAAATCACAGATGCCTTTCATATTTGAAGTCATAGATGCCTCTCCTATTTTAACTGGAACGTACTGATTTTCTTCCAGTATTGTTTCATAGCAGCCTGTGAAGGCAGGTGTTCAGGTGTGCCTGTGAAGGCAGGGTTTACAGTGTTGTATGCCTGTCAAGAAAGATGTTGTGTTATTGTACAACTCTAAAGGCAGATGTTCTGGTGTTCTACACCTGTGAAAGCAGGTGGCCAGGATTATTTTTCTTTTTTTTTTTTTT